>NC_060063.1:20358947-20658947 GCF_020283565.1 Trifolium pratense | reverse complement strand
AATCAAATTTCATTACAACGTCAGTACCTTACCAATTCTACATAGAATTTCTCATATCAACTTTTTTCCTAAAACCATTGATTTACAGATGTAACATTTTTATTTGTTTTTGCAAGATTTCAAGCATGAATTCACGATATCATTAACACCACCGGCATCTGCGAAAAAGACATTTATTGTAAGAAGCACAATTAAATAAGGCAATCATTATTTATAAGATTATTCTTATAAAAATATAAGAGACAAAAGTATAAGTATATGTACCAGTGTTGATGTTAAAGGTCTTGGACATCGAACAATTAGTTGCACAATCATAAGTAACTTTTGACAATACTTTATGACATTTCAATAATGTACATGCAGCAACACAACCTGCATATAATGGAATTCTTGTTTTGAAGCGTTTACATTTAAAAGCACATTTGGCAAGACAAGCGATTCGACCAGTTGGTGAACTAGGTTGTGATGGAGGTGGAGGAGAATTATCAGCGTGTGCCATAACTAACATTATCATCACACATATTGAAACAATCTTTTTCTTCTCACACATTTTCATAATTCTTCGATGTTAATTTTGATATTATATGCTAAATTTGATTTGATAATAAAAATTGAATAAAACAACCTCAATTTATAAGCATGGACATAAATGTACATTTATATATAATAAATATAATGGACTTAACAAAATTGATTTTGTAACAAATTTGTGAAACAAATGAAGAAGAGTATAATCTAAACAAGGTTAATAAATAATACATCCATAAACCGATGTTTTTATAGTTTCTTAGTAAAGAAAAAATAGTTTCTTTCTAAAAGGTTGATAGAAATCATGCCCAACCCTTTAACATGTAATTCAAAACCTATATATTCGGTGATATTTTTTTTTTTTTAATGGTGGCTCAGTTATATCTTTTAATATGTCTTTCATTAGAATAAGGATATTTTATTTATGTTCGATACAAATATGACTTTTTTTTTTTTTTATGTTATTGATTTTATTTACTATTTAGATAAGGATAATTCTTTTTGAAACTTTTTACATTTTTTTATTAAGAGTTCGTTTTTAACATTTGTGGTTGGGCTTCCAAATTTTCGGGGCCAATCCTGATACTTATAAAAAGATGGAAAACGCCCTGTTAGAGATTTCTCTTGAAGAAACACGAAATCAAGAAGCACAAAAAAGTTTAACGGATGTCGACATGAGTTTCCTAGTGTCTCTAATTATATGTTTATTGCCTACTAGGATGATCTACTAATTGATAATGTAGAACAAATTGAGAAAGAGAAGATTGTCTCGTAAAAGGATATGGTTCTACAACGCTAATGAATGGACCATGATAAATTTATGATCATTATCCTAATTGAAATGATAGCAATGTGTGTAACACCCAAACCCATTATTGTAGTGATTCTACCTTTATTAACTCTTTTTCAGAAATACCCAACGGAAAAATTGAAAGTTATTTATAAACATTGGTTCTAGGTATTACAATCTTCTTTACAAAAATAATACTATTGTATTTAATTTAGTAAAACCATGTTTATAGAAATTATTGAATCAAATATTGTACTCTTTAAATATACAAAACAACCTAAATAAGTAGACTTTATATACACGTAAAACCCTTTTTTCCCATGTCGCAATCAGAGAGGAGCTTCACCAACACTTGAACAGCTAAAAACGCATAACCTGTGGGTCTGGTCCCAAACCACTAGGATTAAGAAAAGGCATACATATCAATAGGTTTTGGTATGCGTTGTAAGACTAAGTATTAATTCATAGTAGTGAGTTTCTCTTCCTGGATTGGTATCCCCTAGAGTAGGTGTGGTTTGCATTGAACTGGGTTAACAATTACTTGTGTCGTTATTATTTTTAGTATTTTACTTCAATATAATTAAATTGATCCTGCGATCAAGTTGTCAAACTAATTGTCTGAGAAATCTGGCAATCTACACAGTTGTCCTAGACATCGTGTATGACATCTGTCCTGCCGAGAACAGGATTTCAAATTTTTTCAAATTTCTTCTTAGATGTCAGAGATTTTATACCAATTTTTTAAGCAATAAATTGATGGAAAGAATGTAAGCATTTTATTCAATGATCCGTCTTTAATTTTTTTTAAATAATTAAGTCTAATTCAAAAAATTCAAATTTATTAGGAATGCTTTAGAATATTTTCACATAAACAAAATCGATCAATATAATGGGTTATCAGGTCTACAATTATATATCTAATTTATTTTTAAAATACATGTATCACTTAGTCCCCTATACAAATTATGGCTGACTTTCTTCGTAATCATATTAAACGACAACCCATAATGGAAAAACATTTATTCAAATTAAAATAATCTAAATATAAAAATTATATAATTTTTTTAAAATTAGCCACTATAAATTTTTTGGTGGATTTCATTCTTTACGATGATTGTAATTGTTTTTACACCTATAATATAGGAACAAGTGAAAAAAGAGTTTTCACTAAAAATATATATTTAAAATTAATTATAATACTCATTATTACGACATAATTAAAAATTACAAAAAACTAATCATGTTTGCACTAAAACGTCAGAAACAATTACACATACGTTCAATCGTATCTTTTGTCAATTTTTTAACAAAATATCACAATGTGAGAGAATAATAATGAGATAAAATTATTTTATTATTTGTGTAATCAAATTTCATTACAACGTCAGTACCTTACCAATTCTACATAGAATTTCTCATATCAACTTTTTTCCTAAAACCATTGATTTACAGATGTAACATTTTTATTTGTTTTTGCAAGATTTCAAGCATGAATTCACGATATCATTAACACCACCGGCATCTGCGAAAAAGACATTTATTGTAAGAAGCACAATTAAATAAGGCAATCATTATTTATAAGATTATTCTTATAAAAATATAAGAGACAAAAGTATAAGTATATGTACCAGTGTTGATGTTAAAGGTCTTGGACATCGAACAATTAGTTGCACAATCATAAGTAACTTTTGACAATACTTTATGACATTTCAATAATGTACATGCAGCAACACAACCTGCATATAATGGAATTCTTGTTTTGAAGCGTTTACATTTAAAAGCACATTTGGCAAGACAAGCGATTCGACCAGTTGGTGAACTAGGTTGTGATGGAGGTGGAGGAGAATTATCAGCGTGTGCCATAACTAACATTATCATCACACATATTGAAACAATCTTTTTCTTCTCACACATTTTCATAATTCTTCGATGTTAATTTTGATATTATATGCTAAATTTGATTTGATAATAAAAATTGAATAAAACAACCTCAATTTATAAGCATGGACATAAATGTACATTTATATATAATAAATATAATGGACTTAACAAAATTGATTTTGTAACAAATTTGTGAAACAAATGAAGAAGAGTATAATCTAAACAAGGTTAATAAATAATACATCCATAAACCGATGTTTTTATAGTTTCTTAGTAAAGAAAAAATAGTTTCTTTCTAAAAGGTTGATAGAAATCATGCCCAACCCTTTAACATGTAATTCAAAACCTATATATTCGGTGATTTTTTTTTTTTTAATGGTGGTTCAGTTATATTTTTTAATATGTCTTTCATTAGAATAAGGATATTTTATTTATGTTCGATACAAATATGACTTTTTTTTTTTATGTTATTGATTTTATTTACTATTTAGATAAGGATAATTCTTTTTGAAACTTTTTACATTTTTTTATTAAGAGTTCGTTTTTAACATTTGTGGTTGGGCTTCCAAATTTTCGGGGCCAATCCTGATACTTATAAAAAGATGGAAAGCGCCCTGTTAGAGATTTCTCTTGAAGAAACACGAAATCAAGAAGCACAAAAAAGTTTAACGGATGTCGACATGAGTTTCCTAGTGTCTCTAATTATATGTTTATTGCCTACTAGGATGATCTACTAATTGATAATGTAGAACAAATTGAGAAAGAGAAGATTGTCTCGTAAAAGGATATGGTTCTACAACGCTAATGAATGGACCATGATAAATTTATGATCATTATCGTAATTGAAATGATAGCAATGTGTGTAACACCCAAACCCATTATTGTAGTGATTCTACCTTTATTAACTCTTTTTCAGAAATACCCAACGGAAAAATTGAAAGTTATTTATAAACATTGGTTCTAGGTATTACAATCTTCTTTACAAAAATAATACTATTGTATTTAATTTAGTAAAACCATGTTTATAGAAATTATTGAATCAAATATTGTACTCTTTAAATATACAAAACAACCTAAATAAGTAGACTTTATATACACGTAAAACCCTTTTTTCCCATGTCGCAATCAGAGAGGAGCTTCACCAACACTTGAACAGCTAAAAACGCATAACCTGTGGGTCTGGTCCCAAACCACTAGGATTAAGAAAAGGCATACATATCAATAGGTTTTGGTATGCGTTGTAAGACTAAGTATTAATTCATAGTAGTGAGTTTCTCTTCCTGGATTGGTATCCCCTAGAGTAGGTGTGGTTTGCATTGAACTGGGTTAACAATTACTTGTGTCGTTATTATTTTTAGTATTTTACTTCAATATAATTAAATTGATCCTGCGATCAAGTTGTCAAACTAATTGTCTGAGAAATCTGGCAATCTACACAGTTGTCCTAGACATCGTGTATGACATCTGTCCTGCCGAGAACAGGATTTCAAATTTTTTCAAATTTCTTCTTAGATGTCAGAGATTTTATACCAATTTTTTAAGCAATAAATTGATGGAAAGAATGTAAGCATTTTATTCAATGATCCGTCTTTAATTTTTTTTAAATAATTAAGTCTAATTCAAAAAATTCAAATTTATTAGGAATGCTTTAGAATATTTTCACATAAACAAAATCGATCAATATAATGGGTTATCAGGTCTACAATTATATATCTAATTTTATTTTTAAAATACTTGTATCACTTAGTCCCCTATACAAATTATGGCTGACTTTCTTCGTAATCATATTAAACGACAACCCATAATGGAAAAACATTTATTCAAATTAAAATAATCTAAATATAAAAATTATATAATTTTTTTAAAATTAGCCACTATAAATTTTTTGGTGGATTTCATTCTTTACGATGATTGTAATTGTTTTTACACCTATAATATAGGAACAAGTGAAAAAAGAGTTTTCACTAAAAATATATATTTAAAATTAATTATAATACTCATTATTACGACATAATTAAAAATTACAAAAAACTAATCATGTTTGCACTAAAACGTCAGAAACAATTACACATACGTTCAATCGTATCTTTTGTCAATTTTTTAACAAAATATCACAATGTGAGAGAATAATAATGAGATAAAATTATTTTATTATTTGTGTAATCAAATTTCATTACAACGTCAGTACCTTACCAATTCTACATAGAATTTCTCATATCAACTTTTTTCCTAAAACCATTGATTTACAGATGTAACATTTTTATTTGTTTTTGCAAGATTTCAAGCATGAATTCACGATATCATTAACACCACCGGCATCTGCGAAAAAGACATTTATTGTAAGAAGCACAATTAAATAAGGCAATCATTATTTATAAGATTATTCTTATAAAAATATAAGAGACAAAAGTATAAGTATATGTACCAGTGTTGATGTTAAAGGTCTTGGACATCGAACAATTAGTTGCACAATCATAAGTAACTTTTGACAATACTTTATGACATTTCAATAATGTACATGCAGCAACACAACCTGCATATAATGGAATTCTTGTTTTGAAGCGTTTACATTTAAAAGCACATTTGGCAAGACAAGCGATTCGACCAGTTGGTGAACTAGGTTGTGATGGAGGTGGAGGAGAATTATCAGCGTGTGCCATAACTAACATTATCATCACACATATTGAAACAATCTTTTTCTTCTCACACATTTTCATAATTCTTCGATGTTAATTTTGATATTATATGCTAAATTTGATTTGATAATAAAAATTGAATAAAACAACCTCAATTTATAAGCATGGACATAAATGTACATTTATATATAATAAATATAATGGACTTAACAAAATTGATTTTGTAACAAATTTGTGAAACAAATGAAGAAGAGTATAATCTAAACAAGGTTAATAAATAATACATCCATAAACCGATGTTTTTATAGTTTCTTAGTAAAGAAAAAATAGTTTCTTTCTAAAAGGTTGATAGAAATCATGCCCAACCCTTTAACATGTAATTCAAAACCTATATATTCGGTGATTTTTTTTTTTTTAATGGTGGTTCAGTTATATTTTTTAATATGTCTTTCATTAGAATAAGGATATTTTATTTATGTTCGATACAAATATGACTTTTTTTTTTTATGTTATTGATTTTATTTACTATTTAGATAAGGATAATTCTTTTTGAAACTTTTTACATTTTTTTATTAAGAGTTCGTTTTTAACATTTGTGGTTGGGCTTCCAAATTTTCGGGGCCAATCCTGATACTTATAAAAAGATGGAAAGCGCCCTGTTAGAGATTTCTCTTGAAGAAACACGAAATCAAGAAGCACAAAAAAGTTTAACGGATGTCGACATGAGTTTCCTAGTGTCTCTAATTATATGTTTATTGCCTACTAGGATGATCTACTAATTGATAATGTAGAACAAATTGAGAAAGAGAAGATTGTCTCGTAAAAGGATATGGTTCTACAACGCTAATGAATGGACCATGATAAATTTATGATCATTATCGTAATTGAAATGATAGCAATGTGTGTAACACCCAAACCCATTATTGTAGTGATTCTACCTTTATTAACTCTTTTTCAGAAATACCCAACGGAAAAATTGAAAGTTATTTATAAACATTGGTTCTAGGTATTACAATCTTCTTTACAAAAATAATACTATTGTATTTAATTTAGTAAAACCATGTTTATAGAAATTATTGAATCAAATATTGTACTCTTTAAATATACAAAACAACCTAAATAAGTAGACTTTATATACACGTAAAACCCTTTTTTCCCATGTCGCAATCAGAGAGGAGCTTCACCAACACTTGAACAGCTAAAAACGCATAACCTGTGGGTCTGGTCCCAAACCACTAGGATTAAGAAAAGGCATACATATCAATAGGTTTTGGTATGCGTTGTAAGACTAAGTATTAATTCATAGTAGTGAGTTTCTCTTCCTGGATTGGTATCCCCTAGAGTAGGTGTGGTTTGCATTGAACTGGGTTAACAATTACTTGTGTCGTTATTATTTTTAGTATTTTACTTCAATATAATTAAATTGATCCTGCGATCAAGTTGTCAAACTAATTGTCTGAGAAATCTGGCAATCTACACAGTTGTCCTAGACATCGTGTATGACATCTGTCCTGCCGAGAACAGGATTTCAAATTTTTTCAAATTTCTTCTTAGATGTCAGAGATTTTATACCAATTTTTTAAGCAATAAATTGATGGAAAGAATGTAAGCATTTTATTCAATGATCCGTCTTTAATTTTTTTTAAATAATTAAGTCTAATTCAAAAAATTCAAATTTATTAGGAATGCTTTAGAATATTTTCACATAAACAAAATCGATCAATATAATGGGTTATCAGGTCTACAATTATATATCTAATTTTATTTTTAAAATACTTGTATCACTTAGTCCCCTATACAAATTATGGCTGACTTTCTTCGTAATCATATTAAACGACAACCCATAATGGAAAAACATTTATTCAAATTAAAATAATCTAAATATAAAAATTATATAATTTTTTTAAAATTAGCCACTATAAATTTTTTGGTGGATTTCATTCTTTACGATGATTGTAATTGTTTTTACACCTATAATATAGGAACAAGTGAAAAAAGAGTTTTCACTAAAAATATATATTTAAAATTAATTATAATACTCATTATTACGACATAATTAAAAATTACAAAAAACTAATCATGTTTGCACTAAAACGTCAGAAACAATTACACATACGTTCAATCGTATCTTTTGTCAATTTTTTAACAAAATATCACAATGTGAGAGAATAATAATGAGATAAAATTATTTTATTATTTGTGTAATCAAATTTCATTACAACGTCAGTACCTTACCAATTCTACATAGAATTTCTCATATCAACTTTTTTCCTAAAACCATTGATTTACAGATGTAACATTTTTATTTGTTTTTGCAAGATTTCAAGCATGAATTCACGATATCATTAACACCACTGGCATCTGCGAAAAAGACATTTATTGTAAGAAGCACAATTAAATAAGGCAATCATTATTTATAAGATTATTCTTATAAAAATATAAGAGACAAAAGTATAAGTATATGTACCAGTGTTGATGTTAAAGGTCTTGGACATCGAACAATTAGTTGCACAATCATAAGTAACTTTTGACAATACTTTATGACATTTCAATAATGTACATGCAGCAACACAACCTGCATATAATGGAATTCTTGTTTTGAAGCGTTTACATTTAAAAGCACATTTGGCAAGACAAGCGATTCGACCAGTTGGTGAACTAGGTTGTGATGGAGGTGGAGGAGAATTATCAGCGTGTGCCATAACTAACATTATCATCACACATATTGAAACAATCTTTTTCTTCTCACACATTTTCATAATTCTTCGATGTTAATTTTGATATTATATGCTAAATTTGATTTGATAATAAAAATTGAATAAAACAACCTCAATTTATAAGCATGGACATAAATGTACATTTATATATAATAAATATAATGGACTTAACAAAATTGATTTTGTAACAAATTTGTGAAACAAATGAAGAAGAGTATAATCTAAACAAGGTTAATAAATAATACATCCATAAACCGATGTTTTTATAGTTTCTTAGTAAAGAAAAAATAGTTTCTTTCTAAAAGGTTGATAGAAATCATGCCCAACCCTTTAACATGTAATTCAAAACCTATATATTCGGTGATTTTTTTTTTTTTTAATGGTGGCTCAGTTATATTTTTTAATATGTCTTTCATTAGAATAAGGATATTTTATTTATGTTCGATACAAATATGACTTTTTTTTTTATGTTATTGATTTTATTTACTATTTAGATAAGGATAATTCTTTTTGAAACTTTTTACATTTTTTTATTAAGAGTTCATTTTTAACATTTGTGGTTGGGCTTCCAAATTTTCGGGGCCAATCCTGATACTTATAAAAAGATGGAAAGCGCCCTGTTAGAGATTTCTCTTGAAGAAACACGAAATCAAGAAGCACAAAAAAGTTTAACGGATGTCGACATGAGTTTCCTAGTGTCTCTAATTATATGTTTATTGCCTACTAGGATGATCTACTAATTGATAATGTAGAACAAATTGAGAAAGAGAAGATTGTCTCGTAAAAGGATATGGTTCTACAACGCTAATGAATGGACCATGATAAATTTATGATCATTATCCTAATTGAAATGATAGCAACGTGTGTAACACCCAAACCCATTATTGTAGTGATTCTACCTTTATTAACTCTTTTTCAGAAATACCCAACGGAAAAATTGAAAGTTATTTATAAACATTGGTTCTAGGTATTACAATCTTCTTTACAAAAATAATACTATTGTATTTAATTTAGTAAAACCATGTTTATAGAAATTATTGAATCAAATATTGTACTCTTTAAATATACAAAACAACCTAAATAAGTAGACTTTATATACACGTAAAACCCTTTTTTCCCATGTCGCAATCAGAGAGGAGCTTCACCAACACTTGAACAGCTAAAAACGCATAACCTGTGGGTCTGGTCCCAAACCACTAGGATTAAGAAAAGGCATACATATCAATAGGTTTTGGTATGCGTTGTAAGACTAAGTATTAATTCATAGTAGTGAGTTTCTCTTCCTGGATTGGTATCCCCTAGAGTAGGTGTGGTTTGCATTGAACTGGGTTAACAATTACTTGTGTCGTTATTATTTTTAGTATTTTACTTCAATATAATTAAATTGATCCTGCGATCAAGTTGTCAAACTAATTGTCTGAGAAATCTGGCAATCTACACAGTTGTCCTAGACATCGTGTATGACATCTGTCCTGCCGAGAACAGGATTTCAAATTTTTTCAAATTTCTTCTTAGATGTCAGAGATTTTATACCAATTTTTTAAGCAATAAATTGATGGAAAGAATGTAAGCATTTTAGTCAATGATCCGTCTTTAATTTTTTTTAAATAATTAAGTCTAATTCAAAAAATTCAAATTTATTAGGAATGCTTTAGAATATTTTCACATAAACAAAATCGATCAATATAATGGGTTATCAGGTCTACAATTATATATCTAATTTTATTTTTAAAATACTTGTATCACTTAGTCCCCTATACAAATTATGGCTGACTTTCTTCGTAATCATATTAAACGACAACCCATAATGGAAAAACATTTATTCAAATTAAAATAATCTAAATATAAAAATTATATAATTTTTTTAAAATTAGCCACTATAAATTTTTTGGTGGATTTCATTCTTTACGATGATTGTAATTGTTTTTACACCTATAATATAGGAACAAGTGAAAAAAGAGTTTTCACTAAAAATATATATTTAAAATTAATTATAATACTCATTATTACGACATAATTAAAAATTACAAAAAACTAATCATGTTTGCACTAAAACGTCAGAAACAATTACACATACGTTCAATCGTATCTTTTGTCAATTTTTTAACAAAATATCACAATGTGAGAGAATAATAATGAGATAAAATTATTTTATTATTTGTGTAATCAAATTTCATTACAACGTCAGTACCTTACCAATTCTACATAGAATTTCTCATATCAACTTTTTTCCTAAAACCATTGATTTACAGATGTAACATTTTTATTTGTTTTTGCAAGATTTCAAGCATGAATTCACGATATCATTAACACCACCGGCATCTGCGAAAAAGACATTTATTGTAAGAAGCACAATTAAATAAGGCAATCATTATTTATAAGATTATTCTTATAAAAATATAAGAGACAAAAGTATAAGTATATGTACCAGTGTTGATGTTAAAGGTCTTGGACATCGAACAATTAGTTGCACAATCATAAGTAACTTTTGACAATACTTTATGACATTTCAATAATGTACATGCAGCAACACAACCTGCATATAATGGAATTCTTGTTTTGAAGCGTTTACATTTAAAAGCACATTTGGCAAGACAAGCGATTCGACCAGTTGGTGAACTAGGTTGTGATGGAGGTGGAGGAGAATTATCAGCGTGTGCCACAACTAACATTATCATCACACATATTGAAACAATCTTTTTCTTCTCACACATTTTCATAATTCTTCGATGTTAATTTTGATATTATATGCTAAATTTGATTTGATAATAAAAATTGAATAAAACAACCTCAATTTATAAGCATGGACATAAATGTACATTTATATATAATAAATATAATGGACTTAACAAAATTGATTTTGTAACAAATTTGTGAAACAAATGAAGAAGAGTATAATCTAAACAAGGTTAATAAATAATACATCCATAAACCGATGTTTTTATAGTTTCTTAGTAAAGAAAAAATAGTTTCTTTCTAAAAGGTTGATAGAAATCATGCCCAACCCTTTAACATGTAATTCAAAACCTATATATTCGGTGATTTTTTTTTTTTTAATGGTGGCTCAGTTATATTTTTTAATATGTCTTTCATTAGAATAAGGATATTTTATTTATGTTCGATACAAATATGACTTTTTTTTTTTTATGTTATTGATTTTATTTACTATTTAGATAAGGATAATTCTTTTTGAAACTTTTTACATTTTTTTATTAAGAGTTCGTTTTTAACATTTGTGGTTGGGCTTCCAAATTTTCGGGGCCAATCCTGATACTTATAAAAAGATGGAAAGCGCCCAGTTAGAGATTTCTCTTGAAGAAACACGAAATCAAGAAGCACAAAAAAGTTTAACGGATGTCGACATGAGTTTCCTAGTGTCTCTAATTATATGTTTATTGCCTACTAGGATGATCTACTAATTGATAATGTAGAACAAATTGAGAAAGAGAAGATTGTCTCGTAAAAGGATATGGTTCTACAACGCTAATGAATGGACCATGATAAATTTATGATCATTATCCTAATTGAAATGATAGCAATGTGTGTAACACCCAAACCCATTATTGTAGTGATTCTACCTTTATTAACTCTTTTTCAGAAATACCCAACGGAAAAATTGAAAGTTATTTATAAACATTGGTTCTAGGTATTACAATCTTCTTTACAAAAATAATACTATTGTATTTAATTTAGTAAAACCATGTTTATAGAAATTATTGAATCAAATATTGTACTCTTTAAATATACAAAACAACCTAAATAAGTAGACTTTATATACACGTAAAACCCTTTTTTCCCATGTCGCAATCAGAGAGGAGCTTCACCAACACTTGAACAGCTAAAAACGCATAACCTGTGGGTCTGGTCCCAAACCACTAGGATTAAGAAAAGGCATACATATCAATAGGTTTTGGTATGCGTTGTAAGACTAAGTATTAATTCATAGTAGTGAGTTTCTCTTCCTGGATTGGTATCCCCTAGAGTAGGTGTGGTTTGCATTGAACTGGGTTAACAATTACTTGTGTCGTTATTATTTTTAGTATTTTACTTCAATATAATTAAATTGATCCTGCGATCAAGTTGTCAAACTAATTGTCTGAGAAATCTGGCAATCTACACAGTTGTCCTAGACATCGTGTATGACATCTGTCCTGCCGAGAACAGGATTTCAAATTTTTTCAAATTTCTTCTTAGATGTCAGAGATTTTATACCAATTTTTTAAGCAATAAATTGATGGAAAGAATGTAAGCATTTTATTCAATGATCCGTCTTTAATTTTTTTTAAATAATTAAGTCTAATTCAAAAAATTCAAATTTATTAGGAATGCTTTAGAATATTTTCACATAAACAAAATCGATCAATATAATGGGTTATCAGGTCTACAATTATATATCTAATTTTATTTTTAAAATACTTGTATCACTTAGTCCCCTATACAAATTATGGCTGACTTTCTTCGTAATCATATTAAACGACAACCCATAATGGAAAAACATTTATTCAAATTAAAATAATCTAAATATAAAAATTATATAATTTTTTTAAAATTAGCCACTATAAATTTTTTGGTGGATTTCATTCTTTACGATGATTGTAATTGTTTTTACACCTATAATATAGGAACAAGTGAAAAAAGAGTTTTCACTAAAAATATATATTTAAAATTAATTATAATACTCATTATTACGACATAATTAAAAATTACAAAAAACTAATCATGTTTGCACTAAAACGTCAGAAACAATTACACATACGTTCAATCGTATCTTTTGTCAATTTTTTAACAAAATATCACAATGTGAGAGAATAATAATGAGATAAAATTATTTTATTATTTGTGTAATCAAATTTCATTACAACGTCAGTACCTTACCAATTCTACATAGAATTTCTCATATCAACTTTTTTCCTAAAACCATTGATTTACAGATGTAACATTTTTATTTGTTTTTGCAAGATTTCAAGCATGAATTCACGATATCATTAACACCACCGGCATCTGCGAAAAAGACATTTATTGTAAGAAGCAAAATTAAATAAGGCAATTGATGACGAATCGTCACACCCTCTAATCCATGCCTATTTTAGCAACATTAGATGCATTTTAGTAGGTTTTTAGCAATAAATATAAGAGAAATCTAACCATAAGCTTGATTACTTGATTTGCAAGAAAACAGGAAAAATTGCAGGAAATGGAGGATTTTCACTACGCTGGGGGCGTAGCCCATCACGCGCCGCGTGATGGAGCTCACAGGGAGCCAAGATTTTCACTCTTATCACGCGCGGCGTGATGCCTTACCACGCGCGGCGTGAAGCTTTGTTGAAGATGAAGATTGCTCTCTGACTTGATCACGCGCCGCGTGATTCTGTTATCACGCGCGGCGTAGTTGATGGATTTGCAACCACGCGCGGCGTGATAGATCTGGCGCGCGGCGTGGTTGCATTCTGTATATATAGTTTCTGCATAATTCTGTTTTCGGGTTGGAAAACTTCTGCAACTTTTCACTACATTCTGGTTTTGGAACTTGAAGATCGTGATTCAACACTCCAGCGGAGAGCTCCAAGCACATCGAGAGCATGGATTCACAAGCCATGGCGATGAAGCGAGGAAGCGACCGAAGAACGATGAGGAGCTAAACTCCTTGGAGGTAGGATCTAGGATAGATTAGGATGTAGTTCAGCTGAATGTAATATGCTAATGTTGTAAGATTGTACTCTCTATAGTGTTCATCCAATGCAAATCTGTTTTTAATGCTTTATAATCCTTCATTAGTGTTATAATGATTTCGAGTTAAGTCACGTGCGAGAGTATTGATTTAATTTCTGAACTGAATTGCATTGAGCACTCGAGTGTCTCCGGTCGAGAGATTGAGGCATAGAGTGTAGCGAACGATTGACGCGCGGTAATATCATTCGTTGTAGGTAGCTTCCGCTCGAGAGATCGGGGGAGTATCGACAACGAATAGAGTGGATTTTGACAAGAGATTGCGATTCACTAATTTGTCGATCTAGTTGTGAACACTTGAGTAATTCTTATGACATTGTAGGTTGCATGCGGTTAGCTATAGACTAGATGATTCCGATGATTCTACCTCGTTTTTCCATTATTCTCTAAGCATTCGTTTTCTACCAATTGATCACTCAATCAACCCCCATACATGTTCTGTTTTTGCATAATGTCTATGAACACGATTCGACTAGTTTAATCACACAATCCCTGTGGATCGATATTTTTATTACTACGTGGTAATTCGTTCACTTGCGAAATAATCCATCAAGTTTTTGGCGCCGTTGCCGGGGATTGTGATTGATTCGACAAGGCGATAGTGTTCATATTTTCTGTGTTTTCTTTATTTTTCTGTTTTATATTTTTCTACCGGAACGTTCTACTTGTGTGCTTCCTTGTGCATGTGGAGAACAGGTCCAATTGAGCTGGAATTCGATTCTGAGATTGAGAAAGCAGCACGAGCAAATCGTAAAGTGGAAGGAAGACATGTTTGAATCATACAATCAAGAGGCACTTTTAACTAGTTGCAAGTTCAATAATGTGTTTCTACAAATCATTACCAAACAACTAGAAGCTCAATGTATGGTGCAAGCAACCTTTCAAAATAATCCTCATGTCAACACCTTCAATCTTGGAGTGAAGAATCACATGAATTGTTCTTATGGAGCTAACCTGAATCAAGCATTTCCTCAAGATCAACATTTTGAAGATCACCTTGAATCTTTTGAAGATACTCTTATCTTGGCCATGAAGATGACTCAAAGCAATTTTGAGGTGATGAAGGCAAACCAAGAGGTGTCAAGCGAACGTCATGAAGCCTCCATCAAACATCTCGAAAACCAAATGGGTCAACTAGTAAGGCAAGTCTCTTCTCTACAAACTCAAGGTGGTTTTTGTGGAAACACCACGGATCCTCGTCATGAAAGTTGTAATTCCATTAATTTGAGGAATATAGAAGTTTCATCACCGGAAGTAGTGGAGAATCCTAAGAAGGATGAGAGTAAAAATGGTGTAGTTGAAAAGATGAGGGATGGTGTAGTTGAAGAAAGAAAAGAAAATAAGAAAGAAGAAAAAAATAAGGAAGAAAAAGCTTATGAGGGTGAAGTTGAAAAGAGAGTGGAGAATGAGTCTAGTGCCAAGAAAGGCAAGAAACCTCTTGTGAAGGACCCCAAGTTTCAAGTTCCTTCACCATATGCTAGAATGCCTTATCCTAGGTTGAAGAAGGTCAATAACAAAGACCTTGAATTTTGTGGAGTGGTATCCGAATGCTTCAAAGTGGAAGTGCTAGAGGAAGTGGTAAAAGATGATAAAGAAGAAGAGTCGGAGCATGAGATTGAAATATTTCTTCAAAACTTGGATAACCCCCTAGAAGAGGAGAAAGAGCCAAAGGCGATGGAAAAGCCACCGGAATTGAAAGAACTTCCTCCTAAATGGAAGTATGTGTTTTTGGGTGGCGACTCTAGGAAACCCGTGATCATAAGTGATTTGCTCACTCCACTAGAAGAGAATGACTTGTTAAAAGAAGCGGAGAAAGTGAATGACGACCTAGGATGGGTCTTGGATGGTGTGGTTCCTATCTTTTGTTTGCACAAGGTGGCCAAAGAAGAAGAGCCCGATCCGGTTGTTAATCCTCACAAGTCTTCCACTTCAACATTGAAAGTTTCGGAGAAGAAAGGTTCTAAGAAATCCCCATCACGGTCTAGTAAGAAGGACAGAACCAATTTGAAGACCAAAGGGGAAGATCTCAAGAGTGATTCGGGAAATGTGACATCATTACCTATTGATATTAATATTGCTCCTTTGAATGAAGAGAACAAGAGGAGCCGGGTTGAATCAAAGCTGAAGTATCCTCCCTAACTTGTGATGATGAAGCGTCAAGCTAATGACGAGAAAGAAGCGCTTCATGGGAGGCAACCCATGAGTTTACGGTCCTTTCTTCCCTTTCACTCTTATGCTACTGTATGAATAATTGCTTAATGTTGCCATGGATATTGGCTGGATGTTTTATTTTTGTACTCTGAATTTGAATCTTCTTTGGTTTGATTGTGGAATGGTTTTTACTTCTAGAGTTTGTTTCAATATTTTGGCATGTTCCTTCTAGTTACTTGAGTATCAATTACTTGATTTTCTCCGTGTGTGATATGTGAAACTTGCAGTGCAATAGCTTGTTGCACTCATGTGATCAAGAGGCAAAGGAAGGGAACGCACACTTTTTGACCGGTTCTTTGATTCGACCCAACCGAGAGGTATTGAGCCAAACACTCCTTTTTCTTCTATGTGTGATATCCACTCATGTATTGTCTCTCGATTTTGCTTGTCGTCTTTGTATTTGATTGGTACTTTCGTAGCACACACGAGGCATGTTTCTTGGTACCTTGAGCCTTTCTATCCACCCTTACTTATAATTATCCTTTGCTTAACCAATTTGAGCTGAAAGAAAATGTTATTTTTTTTGCAAAACCTTAAGAAATTTTTGTTGAAAAAAGGAATGACTTTCTTGGAGGTTAGGCACCTAATTAGTGGTTGATGCGCATTGCTCACCACTAAGTTTGGGGTTGCTCTTTGGAATTAGCAACAAATAAAGTTTGGGGTGAGGGTACTAGAGATCTTATAAAAGTTTTGATCGAATAATTTTTCAAAAGTTGCAAGGGAAAAAAGAGAAGAGAAAAGAAATAAAAAAAAAAAAAAGAAGATGAATGAATGTGAAAAATCAAAAAAAAAACTTGAGAAAAGAAGTGATAGCCTTGAATTCAAAGAATTGCAAAACTTTGTTTGATGTTTTGAAAAAGTTCTCTAGTCCACTATATTTCAAAAAGGGGTTTGGTTTATGAGAATGTTCCTTGACTAATAGGGGGATCTAACTCCAAGTTTTTCTACTACTTATCCAAAAATGTCACCATCCACCCTAGCCAAGCCACGTTATAACCCTAAAAGACCTCTAATGTGTGTGCACAAAGTGAACCGAATGAATTCTTAGACTACTTGCAAAATTATTGTTGACTTGCATTGATGTGTTGATTTGAGTGAATTACCCAAACTGAAGAGTTCATGTGAGTAGTGTGATGAAATCCTAGAGCTTTGGTCGAAAAGTGTGAACTACTTGAAAGTGTCTTGCGGGAACGGTTGTGCAATTGAGCATTGTTTGCAGGTGGATCATTGATCATCAGGTGAGTCTCACGTATGTATGATTCGAGTGAATTTAAGGAGAATGCCAAGGTCTTGACACGAAAGCTTGAGGTAAAAGTTGTTTCCTTGAGGACAAGGAAAGGTTTAAGTTTGGGGTTGTGATGACGAATCGTCACACCCTCTAATCCATGCCTATTTTAGCAACATTAGATGCATTTTAGTAGGTTTTTAGCAATAAATATAAGAGAAATCTAACCATAAGCTTGATTACTTGATTTGCAAGAAAACAGGAAAAATTACAGGAAATGGAGGATTTTCACTACGCTGGGGGCGTAGCCCATCACGCGCCGCGTGATGGAGCTCACAGGGAGCCAAGATTTTCACTCTTATCACGCGCGGCGTGATGCCTTACCACGCGCGGCGTGAAGCTTTGTTGAAGATGAAGATTGCTCTCTGACTTGATCACGCGCCGCGTGATTCTGTTATCACGCGCGGCGTAGTTGATGGATTTGCAACCACGCGCGGCGTGATAGATCTGGCGCGCGGCGTGGTTGCATTCTGTATATATAGTTTCTGCATAATTCTGTTTTCGGGTTGGAAAACTTCTGCAACTTTTCACTACATTCTGGTTTTGGAACTTGAAGATCGTGATTCAACACTCCAGCGGAGAGCTCCAAGCACATCGAGAGCATGGATTCACAAGCCATGGCGATGAAGCGAGGAAGCGACCGAAGAACGATGAGGAGCTAAACTCCTTGGAGGTAGGATCTAGGATAGATTAGGATGTAGTTCAGCTGAATGTAATCTGCTAATGTTGTAAGATTGTACTCTCTATAGTGTTCATCCAATGCAAATCTGTTTTTAATGCTTTATAATCCTTCATTAGTGTTATAATGATTTCGAGTTAAGTCACGTGCGAGAGTATTGATTTAATTTCTGAACTGAATTGCATTGAGCACTCGAGTGTCTCCGGTCGAGAGATTGAGGCATAGAGTGTAGCGAACGATTGACGCGCGGTAATATCATTCGTTGTAGGTAGCTTCCGCCCGAGAGATCGGGGGAGTATCGACAACGAATAGAGTGGATTTTGACAAGAGATTGCGATTCACTAATTTGTCGATCTAGTTGTGAACACTTGAGTAATTCTTATGACATTGTAGGTTGCATGCGGTTAGCTATAGACTAGATGATTCCGATGATTCTACCTCGTTTTTCCATTATTCTCTAAGCATTCGTTTTCTACCAATTGATCACTCAATCAACCCCCATACATGTTCTGTTTTTGCATAATGTCTATGAACACGATTCGACTAGTTTAATCACACAATCCCTGTGGATCGATATTTTTATTACTACGTGGTAATTCGTTCACTTGCGAAATAATCCATCAGCAATCATTATTTATAAGATTATTCTTATAAAAATATAAGAGACAAAAGTATAAGTATATGTACCAGTGTTGATGTTAAAGGTCTTGGACATCGAACAATTAGTTGCACAATCATAAGTAACTTTTGACAATACTTTATGACATTTCAATAATGTACATGCAGCAACACAACCTGCATATAATGGAATTCTTGTTTTGAAGCGTTTACATTTAAAAGCACATTTGGCAAGACAAGCGATTCGACCAGTTGGTGAACTAGGTTGTGATGGAGGTGGAGGAGAATTATCAGCGTGTGCCATAACTAACATTATCATCACACATATTGAAACAATCTTTTTCTTCTCACACATTTTCATAATTCTTCGATGTTAATTTTGATATTATATGCTAAATTTGATTTGATAATAAAAATTGAATAAAACAACCTCAATTTATAAGCATGGACATAAATGTACATTTATATATAATAAATATAATGGACTTAACAAAATTGATTTTGTAACAAATTTGTGAAACAAATGAAGAAGAGTATAATCTAAACAAGGTTAATAAATAATACATCCATAAACCGATGTTTTTATAGTTTCTTAGTAAAGAAAAAATAGTTTCTTTCTAAAAGGTTGATAGAAATCATGCCCAACCCTTTAACATGTAATTCAAAACCTATATATTCGGTGATTTTTTTTTTTTTAATGGTGGCTCAGTTATATTTTTTAATATGTCTTTCATTAGAATAAGGATATTTTATTTATGTTCGATACAAATATGACTTTTTTTTTATGTTATTGATTTTATTTACTATTTAGATAAGGATAATTCTTTTTGAAACTTTTTACATTTTTTTATTAAGAGTTCGTTTTTAACATTTGTGGTTGGGCTTCCAAATTTTCGGGGCCAATCCTGATACTTATAAAAAGATGGAAAGCGCCCTGTTAGAGATTTCTCTTGAAGAAACACGAAATCAAGAAGCACAAAAAAGTTTAACGGATGTCGACATGAGTTTCCTAGTGTCTCTAATTATATGTTTATTGCCTACTAGGATGATCTACTAATTGATAATGTAGAACAAATTGAGAAAGAGAAGATTGTCTCGTAAAAGGATATGGTTCTACAACGCTAATGAATGGACCATGATAAATTTATGATCATTATCCTAATTGAAATGATAGCAATGTGTGTAACACCCAAACCCATTATTGTAGTGATTCTACCTTTATTAACTCTTTTTCAGAAATACCCAACGGAAAAATTGAAAGTTATTTATAAACATTGGTTCTAGTGGCGGAGCCCTTGTCGATAAGACACCCGCTGCAGCGAAGGCTCTCATTGAGAACATGTCTCTCAACTCCCAACAATTCACCACTAGAAGCAATTATGTGGTTCTGACAAAAGGAGTGAATGAAATTCAAGCCTCCCCTCCCAACAAGGCTATAGAAATCAGACTTGACGAGCTTACCTCTCTAGTGAAGCAGTTGGCATTAGGAAAGACCCAGACTGTAGGAAGAGTGTGTGGCATTTGCACCTCCCCTGAGCACCCGACAGATATTTGTCCCATCCTACAAGATGAATCCGTAACTGAGTTGCCTCAAGCATACACAGCAAATTTGTACAATCAAGGCAACAACCAAAATAGATACAATGCTCCTGACCTTTCCACTAATAGATATCATCCCAACTGGAGAAACCATCCAACCCTGCAGTATGGGAATCCACCCGCACAACAAAAGTTACAGTCACCCCTTCCCCAATCTGCTCAAAACATGCCACTACCAGTAGTGGCTACTTCTGGATCATCACTAGAGGACATCGTCAAGCAATTGGCCGCGCAAATACAGACAACAAATGCATCCATGAACGATCTGAAAACACAGGTCGGACAACTAGTGACTACTATGAACCAAATGCAAACTCAGAGCTCCAGGAACCTCCCTGACCAAACCGTACCTAACTCGAATGTTAGTGCAATCACTCTTAGGTCTGGCAAGTGTAGGCAACAGTGGAGAAAAAAATGATAAAAATAATAAAAATCAGTCAACTCCTACACCTGCACCCACACCTACCCCTGAACTTGATGAAGATGAGGAGCAGTCCATACCACTTCCCTTCCCTCAAAGAGCTGTCAAAAGCAAAAGGGAGCACCAGTTAGACATGGATATGGAGATCTTGGATGTTTTTAAGAAAGTTGAAGTAAACATCCCTCTCATTGAGGGTATCAAACAAATCTCGAAATATGCCAAATTCCTCAAGGAGATGTGCACAAACAAGAGGAAACTAAAAGGGAACTCGAGAGTTAATATGAGTAGGAATGTCTCTGCAATCATGCATCAGACAGACTTGCCCGAGAAATGTGAAGATCTTGGAGTCTTTACTGTCCCTTGTACCATAGGCACTACCGAATTCGGAAGTTGCATGTTGGACTTAGGCTCCTCCATAAATGTTATGCCTACATATATATATATATATATATATATATATATATATATTTATATATATAACTCTCTTTCCCTTGGTCCCTTGCAGCCTACAGGTCTTGTCATTCAGCTTGCAAATAGGAGCATCACCCGCCCTAAGGGTATTATCGAGGATGTGCTTGTTAAAGTTAATGATCTAATCTTTCCTGCAGATTTCTACATCCTCGACATGGAAAGAGAAACAAGTTCAAGTAAAGGAACCCTCATTCTAGGAAGGCCATTCATGAGGACCGCTAGAGCTAAAATTGATGCTTATGCAGGGACACTTTCAATGGCGTTTGGGAATCGTGTTATCTGCTTCAACTTATTTGATTCTATGAAACACCCGCATGAAGAACACTATGTCTTTGCATTAGATCTATTTGATGGGTTGATAGATGATGAGTGCGCTGATGAGTTTATTAATGATTTTCCATCTATTGCTGGTTTTGATGACACTTTCACTTGTCAGGACTGCACTAATATTGAAATTTGTTCTGTGTGTGCTAAACTTAATGACAATCATGTTGCTACTAATAGCACTGACTCTATTAACACAGACACTGACACTTCTAACACAATCACTGTTGCAAACATTGACATTCTTGGTGGCTCCTCCACGATACCACAAGAGCCCAAAGTTCAATCTGATCTAGATGAATTATATGCTGCTCTTGGAATAGATCAATCTGCTGAAATTTTTTCTTGTGAATGTGGTATTTGTAATGTTTGTCTTGAGATCAATTGTAACATCCCGGATTTTCATCCAAGATATTTGTTAAAATTTTGCTTAGTTAGAAAATGTGTTGCTATTTTTTTTTTTATCAAATGAAATAGTATAATAAAATCTGAATTGAAATTCACTTAAAATATAAACTTAATTAAAATGAGTAATAGTTAAAAATTTCCAGAGGAAGAAAATACAACAACAAATTATTTATTACATAAAATTCTCAATTTACAAAAACCCAATTTTCCCCGTTCGTACGCGTTTCAAGCATCACGTTCAATCATGGCTTTCTCCTTGAGTACCTAAAATGTTGGTTGTAAGGGTCAATTTCCTAGTCCACATTGAATCATACTCACCACAAGAAAATGTTATAAAATAATAACAAAACACTTCACCTTATCGAAAATATAATTATTAATTTATGATAAAAACTTTTGGGTGATAAGAGTCACATATACAAACATAGGTAGCATCTTATTGTTGAACGACAGTAATAAACACGGCAATATAATTACACAAATTGTACGGCAAAATCAAATGAAATTACGGCAAAATCAAATGAAAAACGAGGAAGCAACGATCACCGCTTTACCATGTAGTAACTATACTTTTTCTTTTCTTCCTTTTTCTTTGCTTTTATTATAATTGTAATAATTATTTACTATTGTATTTTTTTTTCTCCCTTTCTATATGCAATGCAATGTAACTAAGACAACACTATATGAAATACTAATGATCCGGATAATAAATCTCATACCAATGAGAGAACCAGCCACACAGGCTAAAAGTAAACCAGCCACACAGGCTAAAAGTAAAACCAGCCACACAGGCTAAAAGTAAACCAGTCACACAGGCTACCTAAATATACTCTGCTATATACACATCCTATATGATGCATGATACTCCACTTTCTTAGCAAGGCCGATTTCACCGAAACAACAATTAATCACTCTGATTTGTAACTACTTATTTATATATTCCAATTCTTAATTTCAACAAGTAATTGTATAATTAGCAACTACCAAACACAATACACATGGCATGAACTGAAGATTGAGGAAAAATATCAAAAATCTATATTAGAAGCCTCACGCAAATTTTGAGACTCTCACACCATTCTCTTGATTTTCCAAGCCTCACGATCGATAGTTCATTGAAAATATTTAAAGTCTCTCAAGTAACCATATACCATATATTTTCTCCTATATTTCATGTAAGTCTTTCTATACTGTAACGACCCAATTTTCATATTATTAGTTTTCGTGTGTTAAAATATTTTATTTAACGTGGCATTTTATTTAAGTTAATAACTTGAGTTATTTATCGAGTACTTTAGTTATTAAGCGAGTAGAGTGAGTTAACGTGTTATTGGGCCAAGCCAATTGGGCTTGAGGCCCAATGGGCCTTGTGTGTGTGAGGGGCGCCCATAAGGGCATAGTGAGGAAGAGAATTCATTTTCTCGTGTTCTTGTGTTCTTGAGAGAAGAGAGGAGAGAGCTTGAGGAGCTAGGGCAAGAAGAAGAGCTAGGGATTCAAGAGCTTCGTCGTGTTTTCTTCGAATCCAGGTAAGAGAGTAGATTTCATATTCGTGGGTGACTCGAGGAAGGGGAGAATGTCGATTTCTCCTCACCCGAACTTCCTCCACCCCATTTTCGTTCTAGTTTGGATGGATTTTCTTAATGGAAATCGATTCTAAGGTTCATAACATGTTTAACATGCTCTTATCATGATGTATGAACGAATCTAATGGTTAAAAACGAGATTTATAAAGGATTAAACTCAAGAACATTGTGTTCTTGAGTGTTTTGAGCAAAAGTGTTCAATCTTTACTTTTTCGATGTTTATGATGTAGATCTGAGAAATGAACTGTCCTTTTGTGTTTAGATATGCTTGTTGCACATGAATATAAACTTATTTGGGGTTTATAACATGAAAAATGGGATTTTTAGGTGAATTGGTGTGGAAAACGCAGGTTTTGAACTGTCCTGACAGGAGGCGCTCGCTAGGCCCTCGCTCAGCGAACGTGTGGCGAATAGCTCGCCACAGCTCACTGCAACTCGCCATGAGCTGGTGACCCACTGGTGTGGTTCGCTGTGTCTCGCTGAGCCTTCGCTCAGCGAAGGCCTCTATGACAGCAACTTTTTGATAATTGTCTTAAGTGCAATTAGGCACTTGTAACATGGATTTAAGGTATCCTAACATGCAATTAAGTGTTTGTAACCATGATTGATTGCTTGTTGATGAATAATGAATTGTTGTTGATTATGATTATGATTATGATGATGTTTATTTAAATGTCAAAGAAGTATATTAAGGTGTTAATCAACTTAATAAAGAAGGATATTAGGATTATGTTATTCTAATAAAGAAGTATATCGAATTATGTTATTCGATAAAGACAGATATTAAGGTATTGATTATCTTAATAAAGACGGACGTTGGATAGTGTTCCACGTTATTGTTGATGGGCTATATGCCATAATTGTTGATGGATATATTCATGAGTTTTGAGTGCATGCATCATGAATATTTAGGGATATTGGCTTGTCCAATAAAGAAGGATATCGAACTATATTTGTTTGATAAAGACGGATATCAGAGGTGAAATACTCTGATAAAGACGATGGTACCACATGCATTAGAGGTGTCTAGAGGACATAACATGAATGTGAAGCATTAGATTGCATTAGGGATTATGTGTGCATTTTATGATAAATGATGTTTGACACATACTTGGTAAATGTTGATTGTTAATCCGTATGTGAGGAGCAGATTCCGTCATGACTATAAAATGAACAACGCAGGGTCCGTCATGACCATAATCTGAACAATGTATTTGTTGATGTTTTGGTATTGTTCGAGACGACGTGAAACTATATGTTTGGTGTATTTTGTGGATGATTGATTACGTGATAAATGAAGTATATGCATGAATGATGGTGATGTATATGTATAATGTATGATTATGCATGTTTTTATGAAGGAGTGTTTAAGTACCATTTACTTACACTTATATTTTGAGTATGTTGTCTAACTCTCTTTTATGTGTTATGTGCTGGATCGTTGGGTGTCCAGATTTTACAGGATTTTGTGGTATTCGATGTCGAGTCGTCGGTGAAGCTCCGCTCTGATTGTGACACGGAAAAAGGGGTTTTATATTGTATATAGAGTCTCCTTATCTAGGTTGTTTTGTATAATCAATAAATATATATATTACTTGATTTAAGATTTGTATAAACACTGTTTTTACTAATTAATTACATTAGTATTATTTTGATTGAAGAGTGTAATGCTCGAACCATGACTTTTAATAATAACAAACTTTGATTTTCCGCCGCGTATTTTGAAAAAGATTTTACTAAAGGTAGAAATATATAAATAATGGGTTTGGGTGTTACATATACATCCTTTTGTATTTTAATCCTTGTTTCACTTTGTGAATCCTTGTTTCCTTGGATTGTCTCCGTTAACCTTCGGATCGTCGAATCGAACTTTGGAGCGTGAGATATCGTATATGCACTGTAGCTGCGAATTTAAGATAGTATAATGATTTGAAGAAAGCCCTTGAAGTATAAGAGCTTTTTCCCCATACATTCATGCTATATAGGGATTTGTTGTGGAATGATAGTAAAGCCTTTGTCGCTTAAAATGAACCCAAAGGAATCGACTTATAAAAAGAAACAATAATAATAAATAGATAATACTTGTTATGTGCAATAAATACGTCGTGTTGTTATGCTTGGATTCAATTGTAACGACCCAATTTTCAAATTATTAGTTTTTGTGTTTTAAAATATTTTATTGACGTGACATTTTAAATAAGTTATTAACTTGAGTTATTTATCGAGTACTTAGTTATTAAGCGATAGTGTGAGTGTTAACGCAAATTCGGCCAAGATAATGGGCTTGAGGCCCAATGGGCCTTGTGAGCATAGTGGGGGGTGCCCATTTGGTCAAGAAAGGAAAGAGAAATATCATTATTTCTCTTTTGTTCTTGAAGTTAGAGAGAAGGGAGAGCTCAAGAGAAGCTAGGGCAAGGGAAAGGAAGGGATTCAAGATCAATCTTTGTGTTTTCTTCGAATTCAGGTATGAGAGTAGATTTCATAATCGTGGGTGACTCGAGGAAGGGGAGAATGTGAATTTCTCCTCACCAGAACTTCCTCCACCCCATTTTCGTTTTAGCTTGAATGGATTTTTCTTAATGGAAATCGATTCTAAGGTTCATAACATGCTTAATATGCTTTTAACATGATGTATGGCCGAATTTAATAATTAAAAACGAAGTTTATGAATGATTAAACTCAAGAACTTTGTGTTCTTGAGAGTTTTGAGA
This sequence comes from Trifolium pratense, assembly GCF_020283565.1. Taxonomy (NCBI): domain Eukaryota; kingdom Viridiplantae; phylum Streptophyta; class Magnoliopsida; order Fabales; family Fabaceae; genus Trifolium; species Trifolium pratense. The sequence goes on along the minus strand of NC_060063.1, from coordinate 20,632,358 downwards.
AAAAGTGTTCAATCCTTACTTTTTCGATGTTTATGATGTGGATCTATGAAATGAACTGTCCTTTTGTGTTTATACATGTTTGTTATACTTGAATACAAACTCATTTGGGATTTATAACATGAAAAATGAGATTTTTGGGGGATTTGGAGTGAAAAACGCCGGTTTTGAGCTTTCCTGACAGGAGGCCTTCGCTCAGCGAACTAGTGGCGAATAGCTCGCCACAGCTCGCTACAGCTCGCCACGAGCAGATGTCCCACTGGTGTGGTTCGCTATGGCTCGCCAAGCCTTCGCTCAGCGAACAGCTCGCTACTGCACGCCACTGCTCGCCATGAGTCAGTGACTTCCTGATGTCGTTCGCTACGGTTCTCTACGGTTCGCTACGGTTCTCTTAGCGAACAGTACTGAGACTGCAACTTTTGTTCATGTTTGTAAGTGTAATTAGACACTTGTAATATGGTTTAATGGTATTCTTACATGATTGTTGATGCTTGTTGATGCTTATAATGTTCATTGCTAATCGTTAATGATTGTTAATCATGTATGAAGTTATAAATGAAGAATATTAAGGTTTTGTTAATCTTAATGATGAAGTATGTTGGATAGTGTTCCACATAGTAAATGAAGAGCTTTATGCTAAATAATTGTGAGTGAATTCATGAAAAACATATACATGCATTCATGAATTAAATAGGATATTGGATATTCCAATAAAGAAGTATATCAGATTATATTTATCCGATAAAGAAGGATATTAGAGGTGAGATACTCTAATAAAGAAGATGGTACCACATGCATTATAAATGTCTAGGGTGACATTCATGAAGTTGAAGCATTAGAGTTGCATTAGGTTATGTGTACATTTATGTGATAAGTGATATGTGAGACATGTTTGGCTAATTGTGATAATTGATAATTGATGTTTTAGTATTCGATTATATGTGTTTAATAACTTATAATGGAATGATAGATATTGATGTATATGTGTAATTGTGATTTATGCATGTATTATGAAGGAGTGTTTAAGTACCATATTACTTACACTTATATTTTGATTATGTGATCTAACTCTCATGCTTTGTGTTATGTGCTGGACCGTTGGGGGTTCAGATTCTCAGGTTGAGGATCTGGCTCAGAGTTAGGTGTTGCTTGTGCTTAGTGTAGCACACTTTTGGTGAGGAGTTTAGTTTAGACTACTCCTTTAGATATATTTGTATATCTTTTTGATGGGTTGTATAGAATTGCTCTGATTAGGTGTTTATCGTGTCGGGTTATTCGCTTGAATTGTATTAAGCCCGTGATGGCATATTTGACCTTGCTAATCCTTTCTTTTGTTGTAAACATAATATCCTTGTTGTTGATATGGCCTAGAGCCTAGGGATATTGTGTGAACAATTATGGTTATTGTATGATATGCACAATGAACTATATTTGCTTTTAATTTCCGCTGTGCTAGCATGACATGTTCTGCTGTGGTTTTGTATTATAATCGTGACGCCTAAATTTCTTAAGTGTTTTATTTATTTATATTCAATAAATTCGCGTTAAGGGTTTTGGGTGTTACATCAATTATGATCAAATGCTCTTTGTGTTGTTCTACATGTTTTGGACTTAAGTTTTGTGTGGGTTTCTTCATTGTATTATTTACATATAAATTCACCATTTGATATAAGAATAGTATGCTGTTGATAGACAAATTGCAAGTATACAATTGTTGTCAAGTAGTAGTTAAAAGATATCGTTCCACTCGGGGATTGCGTTAAATTCGTATCACGGAAAATGTATTTAAAATTGTATTTTTGAACATTTAATTTGGGGAAATTAAGAGGATTCTTTCGAGTCTTTGTTTCAGAGTTTTTCAAACGATTGGAAGTTCGTCGGATCAATTATTTCGCATGCAACACGTGACTTCGTACACAATTGAATCGATTAAATTTACTCAAGATAGAATCACCACTAATTGGATTCAATCTCTTGCAATCCAATTCTCTCAATCAATCACTAATCCCTAACCTCTTTGGTGATTGGTGATTAATTGAGGGTTTCAACACAAGATTCAATAATCATAATCAATTAATGCCTAATCTCTTAAACACAATCAATTACAAAAACATTCCTAGATCAACAATCAATTTCCATTCTCATAGTAAATCAATTATACAAAATCAACACGTAATTAGCTAGAAAACATGAAGCATTACACTTAAGGAAGTTTGATAGAGTGAATCTAAATGATTACAACTGTTACAAGGTTACATGAGTACAGCTACATAATCCTCACCTATGAACTTCCAACCTTGATGCTTAATGTGCCATTCTTCTCTTGCACATCATCATCTTCATGCTTGATCCTTGCATCATCTCTTCGTTCTTCAGCTGGAAAATGTGGAGAGAATTACGAGATCGCGCCAAAAATGTCAATCTGGATCCAAAAAAATCGAACCTCTGCACTGGAAGCTCTGTTTCCTTTTATAATTTCATCAACCTGCGTTATGCGCAGGCCCTCGCGCCCTGGCACAAAGAGGCAGTTACACCCGCGCAGTGGCACAGGCCTCTAGCTCCATGGCGCAGCTTCCAGATCAAGAACCTTTTCCCAGACATCCATCTTGCACCATGCGCAGCTTCTCTGCGCCATGGCGCAGCTCACAGAGCCCAAGTCTTCCTTTTCAAGCTTTGATTGCGCCATGGCGCAGAACCCAGAGAGCAATTCTTCCATTTCAAACTTAATTGCGCCATGTGCAGCTCTAGTGGCGCCATGGCGCAGGATACAGAGAAGACTCATCAAAATTCCTTTCCAATTGCGCCATGCGCAATACTCCTGCGCCATGGCGCAGCTCAAAATTCAAATTTCCTCTATTTTTCTTACGCAGCACTCTACCATCGATTCGGCTCATATTTCACTCATTGTGACCAACTTCCTTTCATTATTACCTATGAATTGCCTTAAATATGCTCAGATAACATGTAATGATGAGGCTTCATCACAACCCCAAACTTGAGTTGTTGCTTGTCCTCAAGGAACTTTGTTTAATAAACGCCCTAAAGTGGATCTTTGTTGCTATCCTCCTTAAACACTCGAATCATACATACCCGAGACTTACCTGGCTGCTTCAATGATCCATTCAGAAGCAATGCTCATTGCCTCAATTCCCTCAAGACGATTTCAAAACGATTCACACTTTTGGCCAAGCTCAACAATTTCATCACACTTCTCACTTTCACTCTTGTTTATGGGTTACTTCACTCAAATCAACACCAACTAGCACGTCAACAATGGATTTGCAAGAATTCTCAAAATTCGATCAATTACCTTGTGCACACACATTAGAGGACTTCAAGGGTTGTAATGTGGCTAGGTTAGGGGGTGGATGGTGACATTTTGGATAGGTGAGTAGAAAAACTTGGAGTTAGATTCACATTAAGTCAAAGAAAAACATTTTTAAACCCACACCCCTTTTCTTGTAATTCATGCTAGAGAACTTAATTGACTAATTGCTTTTCAAAACATGTTTTCAAGGGGATCACTACCTTTTTGTTTTCTTCTTTTCTTTTCATATAGCATCATTTCTATTTCCATAACTATACTCTTTTTCTAGTGATCCCTTGAAACTTTGTTGATTCTCTTGTTTTTTCAACACAAATATTTTTTCAAAGCATGACTTATGAAAAGTTCTCTAGTCTCTTCACCCCAAACTTTTTACTTGCTAATTCCAAAGAGCAACCCCAAACTTAGTGGTGAGCATTGTGCTCTAACCACCAAGTAGGTGTCCAACCTCTTAGAAAGTCATTCCTTTTTTTTTTTTTAAATATTTACTTTTCAAAGGGTTTCAAAACAACATTTTTCTTTCGGCTCAAATTTGGTTAAGCAACGGTTATAATGTATAAAGGGTGGCTCTATTTGGCTCGAGGTACCAAAGAAATTTTGTCTCGTGTGTGCATCAAGATTATCAACCAAATAACAAGAACTAAATCAAATCCTAGAGACAAATGCATAGAGGTGGAATCACACAACACAAAGAGTAAAAGTGTTTGGCTCAATACCTCATGGTTTTAGGTCGAATCGTCGAGCTAGCCAAAGTGTGAACCATTTTTCCATGTCCTTTGATCACAAGAGTGCAACAAGACATTGCACTGCAAACTTCACAAATCACATACGAGGATAGAATCAGATAATTGATACTCATGTAAAGAAAGAAGATAGGAACTATCCGCAACATGGCATAAACTAAATAATATTCGAAATGAACAATCACACAATAAAATTCAGGGGTACAGTCTGTAACGCCCAAACCCCTTAACGTAAATTTATTGAATATAAATAAATAAAACACTTAAGAAAATTTAGGCGTCACATGTTATAATACAAAATCACGGCATAATTAAAATCATGCTAGCACAGCGGAGATTAAAACGATATTTATCATAATGTATATCATACAATAGTCATAATTGTTCACACAATATCCCTAGGCTCTAGGCCATATCAACAAAGGATATTATGTTTACAACAAAAGAGTAAGGATTAGCAAGGTCAAATATGCCATCACGGGCTTAATACAATTTAATTCGAATAACCCGACACGGTAAAACCTAATCAGAGAAATTCTATACAACCCAATCAAAAAGATATACAAAATATATCTAAGGAGTAGTCAAAGCTAAACTCCTCACCAAAAAAGCGCACTACCACGAGCACGAGCAACCCTCTAACTCTGATTGGGATCCTCAACCTGAGAATCTGAACCCCCAACGGTCCAGCACATAACACAAAGCATGAGAGTTAGATCACATAATCAAAATATAAGTGTAAGTAAAACGGTACTTAAACACTTCTCAATATTCATGCATATATCATACATCTATATATATATTCATCAACATCTATCATTCCATTATAAGTACATAAACACATATAATCGAATACTCACACAATCACTTATCAATTATCAAATACCACAATTAGCCAAACATGTGTCACATATCATTTATCATAAAATGCACACATAGCCTAATGCGTCTCTAATGCTTCAACTTCATGAATGTCACCCTAGACATTTCTAATGCATGTGGTACCATCTTCTTTATTAGAGTATCTCACCTCTAATATCCTTCTTTATCGGATAAATATAATCCGATATACTTCTTTATTGGAATATCCAATATCCTATTTAATTCATGAATTCATGTATATGTTTTTCATGAATTCACTCACAAATATATAGCATAAAGCTCTTCATTTACTATGTGGAACACTATCCAACATACTTCATCATTAAGATTTAACAAAAGCTTAATATCCTTCATTTATACTTCATACACGATTTAACAATCATTTAATGATTAACAATGAGCATTATAAGCATCAACATGCATCAACAATCATCAACAATACAATTAATCAATGTTATAAACCTTTAATTGCACTTAGAAACATCAACAAAATAAGTTCTAGTCTGTCATGGTGGCTGAGTGAAAGAAAGCCAGAGAAAGCTAGCAGGAACCCGGGGCTTCCTGGCTTCAGCCAGTGAAAGCCAGAGAAAGCTAGCAGCAACCCGGGGCTTCCTGGCTTCAGCCAGTGAAAGCCAGAGAAAGCTAGGCCTCGCTGCAAGGCTGGCCCAGCCAGTATGCCAGCCACAGGAGCTCTGTTTTCGGGTTTGAGCATAAATCCACCCAAAAATCCCATTTTTGATGTTCCAAATCCCAAATAAGTTTGTTTTCACGCATATAACATGTATATAAACATAAAAGGGCAGTTCACATCACCGATCTACATCATAAACATCGAAAAAGTAAGGATTGAACACTTTTTCATCAAAACTCTCAAGAACACAAAGTTCTTGAGTTTAATCTTTCATAAAACTCGTTTTTAACCATTATTTTCGTTCATTAATCATGTTAAAAGCATGTTAAGCATATTAAGAACCTTAGGAACGATTTCCATCAAGAAAATCCGTTCTAAGCTAAAACGAAAATGGGGTGGAGGATGTTCGGGTGAGGAGAAATCGACATTCTCCCCTTCCTCGGGTCACCCACGATTATGGAACCTACCTTCATACCTGGATTCGAAGAAAAATCGATGAAAGATCATGAATCTCTCCCTTTTCCTCTTGCCCTAGCTCCTCAAGCTCTCTTCCTTCCCTTAAGAACTTACAAGAACAAAGAGAAATGAACTTCTCTTTCTATTCCTTGCCCCTAATGGGCGCCCCTCACACACACTCAAGGCCCATTGGGCCTCAAGCCCAATTGGCTTGGCCCAATAACACGTTAACTCACTCTACTCGCTTAATAACTAAAGTACTCGATAAATAACTCAAGTTATTAACTTAATTAAAATGCCACGTTAAATAAAATATTTTAACACACGAAAACTAATAATTTGAAAATTGGGTCGTTACACAGTCATACAAGCATACTTAAAACAAATTATTACAAACTAAGAATTGAAATAACAAAGTTCAACAGCTCAAGCATAAAGAGGTAGCGGATAAAAAAGGGAGTAGAAGAGATAACCAAGCTCAAATGTCAGCTTGGGAACCACCATCAGCTGGAGGATCGCTGCCCATGTAGCCCGGGAAGGAGGAGGAAACATTAGGATTGCAATGATTTGGATATAGAAAATGCCCAGCTGTATATTTATATAGAAAATGATACCTCTTTGAAAATAAAATTGCAATGATTTGGAAGAGGTATAATAATAAAAAGGTGTCATACTATTCAGAATTTTCAAATGGAAACATAGGTAAATCGATTTCCCTTGATAGGTAAATCGATGTTCCTTCCCTTTTTAACGTTAAAAAATTTTGCAAAATTGAACAGGGTAAATCGATTTCCCTGACAGCTAAATCGATTTGCCTGTTAAAAATTCAGCAATAGGGTGTTGGTAAATCAATTTCCCTGTCAAGGTAAATCGATATACCTGCTTGAAAACTTGAAAAATTTCTAAGTTAAAAACCTTTTTGGATGGGAATCATGCAAGATTATTATAGTAACTTTAGAAAGGTTTAGATGAAAGTTTGTGAGCACCTAAAGCTTATAACAATGATTTGCATATTGTACCTAAGATTATTCCCCATAACTTGATCAACATCTTCATTTGATAATTTGATTTTCTTCAACCTTGAGCATTTGAACGTAATCAATATTTTTCTTCTTTTCACATATTTGTATTCATCAAAATAACTTTAATCTAGAAGCTTGTCTTCACATTCTCCCCCTTTTTGATGATGACAAATGCATACTTGATGTTTGTGAGTTTTCCGAAATACCCCCCCTAGGAAGAATGTCTCCCCCTTAATCCATGACTTGTTCTTAAGTTTGAAAATTCTTGATGAACCTAGATAACATGGAGACAAGGAAAACACACATACATATACATCCTTCTCCCCCTTTTGACATTATCAAAAAGAAGGGAAAGATGGGTAGAAATAGAAGAAAATCTAATAATAAAATAATAAAAGTATACAAACATAATAATCTAGAGAACATAAATCAAACATATGAAATTTAAGCATAAAACTTCTAATCATGCAAGATAGAGACGACAACTATCATAAGGTTAGACTAGTACAGGTTAGAAGTGCAAAACATCCAGCATATGAAAAACATAAATTGAAACTGACAAACTACCATATTGACAACATTATAAACGAGTTTAAAACATAATCAGATTATCAGTCTTGGTTTATGTGTTATGCCCTTCTGTGTCAAAGCCATGAGTCATTGTTGTTTACCATGAAACATTTTACTTTCAAAGATGGATCAACTAAGGAAAACATGAAAATATTATTAATTCTTTTACCTATGAGGTTTACCTCATGATTGGCTTCATCTTTAATCAAGCAAGCATTCATCCTTAGTGAACTTGATTTTGAAGCTTTTGTCACAAAGTTGGCTTATTCTTAGAAGATTGTACTTTAGACCTTCAACATAAAGAACATCTTCAATGGATGTGAAAGGTGGTGCTCCAACTTTGCATATGCCAAGAATTTTTCCTTTGTGGTTATCTCCATAAGTGACATAACCCTTGGCTTTTAACACTATATTTGAAAATTGTTTATTCAAAAAAGATTTGAAAATTTGTGTATATCTCCCGTCATATGCTTGGACCAACCACTATAAAAATTCAAGATACCATAGATTTGTAGTGGTCTTCAATCAAACCTACAAAACAAATTAAGTTTTGCTAGGTACCCAAATTGCTTTGGGTCCTTCATAAATAGTTCCTTTCTTTATCCACACATAATGCCGACTTGGTACACTAAAGTTTCTTACATAGCAAGCATTAGGTTTATTCACTTTCTCTTTGGTGGATTGGTAAATATCCTTAACAAAGATTGTTTTATTTGGTTTGTCAAACACTAGTACAAAAAGGGATTTTAACTACTGGTAAAAATGACTTTTCACGTCGGTCGGTGACTCGTCGTAAACACCATCGTTGTTGTATGTCTGGGAATTCCATGTCGGTTCGGTGAATAACCGTAGTGGTATCCTGGTTTTTCAATTAATTTTTATTAAAAATAATGGGGATTCCATGTCGGTTTTTCTTATGCCCCGAAGTGAAAAGTGGGGATTTCACGTCTGTTGTTTATTAAAACCGACGTGGAATCTATTACTTTTAAATTTTTTTTTTTGCTGCTATTCTATTACATGAAGGGGCTGACATTAGTCAGTATATATCCATGAAAATCAAGACACTCTAAACAGAGCGTCTACCGACAAGAGAGACATATAAACATCTTTCATTAAATTCTTTTCACTTTGTATCATATATACAAACATCATATTCTTCATGCAAATATGATGAATTGATTAAAGTACATAGATGAATGTATGTATCATAGAAAAACATTTACTCTATATAAAGTTCATTTGTGAAACAAAAAATTAACCAAAGGGACACATCTCTATACTGCATGTTGTATGAATTATATTAGGGAATTGGATATTCCAATAAAGAAGGATATCATATTATATTTATCCGATAAAGAAGGATATTAGAAGTGAGATACTCTAATAAAGAAGATGGTACCACATGCATTAGATATGTCTAGGGTGACATAACATGAGTTGTGACATTAGATTGCATTAGGATTATGTGTACATTACGTGATAATTGGTGTGCGACACATATCTGGAACTTGTGATGATTTGTCTATACTTGCTAAATGATGTGTTGATTACAATTATATTGTAATCTATAATTGATTGAAGTGTTAGATGTTTTGTTAACTCTAAATGATACTTCTATGTGTTGATGCCTAATAATCTTATAATTTGAACTAAGATTGAGAATGTATGCTTGTGATGCTTTGTTTTTTTATAAATGATGTTTTGATTACAATTATCTTGTAATCTATTATTGAATGAAGATATTAATGTATATTTTTGTGAGTTAGAATATGCATGATAATAAGGATGAAGTGTGAGTATATTTATCACACTAGTATGTTGATGTTTATGTTATCTAACTCTCCATTTTGTGCATTTGACTGGTTTGGGACCAGACCCACAGGTGATGCGTTTTTAGCTGTTCAAGTGTTGGTGAAGCTCCTCTTTGATTGCGACATGGGAAAAAGCGGTTTTATGTGTATATGAAGTCTACTTATTTAGGTTGTTTTGTATATTTAAAGAGTATAATATTTGATTCAATAATTTGTATAAACATGGTTTTACTAAATTAAATACAATAGTATTATTTTTGTAAAGAAGAGTGTAATACCTAGAACCAATGTTTAAAAATAACTTTCAATTTTTCCGTTGCGTATTTCTGAAAAAGAGTTAATAAAGGTAGAATTACTACAATAATGGGTTTGGGTGTTACACACATTGCTATCATTTCAATTAAGATAATGATCATAAATTTATCATGGTCCATCCATTAGCATTGTAGAACCATATCCTTTTACGAGACAATCTTCTCTTTCTCAATTTGTTCTACATTATCAATTAGTAGATCATCCTAGTAGGCAATAAACATATAATTAGAGACACTATGAAACTCATGTCGACCTCCGTTAAACTTTTTAGAGCTTCTTGATTTCCTGTTTCTCAAGAGAAATCTCTAGCAGGGCGCTTTCCATCTTTTAATAAGTATCAGGATCGGCCCCGAAAATCTGGAAGCCCAACCACAAATGTTAAAAACGAACTCTTAATAAAAAAATGTAAAAACTTTCAAAAAGAATTATCCTTATCTAAATAGTAAATAACATCAATAACATAAAAAAAAAGTCATATTTGTATCGAACATAAATAAAATATCCTTATTCTAATGAAAGACATATTAAAAGATATCACTGACCCACCATTAAAAAAAAAAATCACCGAATATATAGGTTTTGAATTACATATTGAAGGGTTGGGCATGATTACTATCAACCTTTTAGAAAGAAACTATTTTTTCTTTACTAAGAAACTATAAAAACATCGGTTTATGGATGTATTATTGATTAACCTTGTTTAGATTATACTCTTCTTCATTTGTTTCACAAATTTGTTACAAAATCAATTTTGTTAAGTCCATTATATTTATTATATATAAATGTACATTTATGTCCATGCTTATCAATTGAGGTTGTTTTATTCAATTTTTATTATCAAATCAAATTTAGCATATAATATCAAAATTAACATCGAAGAATTATGGAAAAGTGTGAGAAGAAAAAGATTGTTTCTGTAACACCCAAACCCATTATTTATATATTTCTATCTTTAGTAAAATCTTTTTCAAAATACGCAACGGAAAGTAATGTTTGATATTATAAAAGTTGTGGTTCGAGTATTACATTCTTCAATCAAAATAGTACTAATGTAGTTAATTAGTAAAAATACTTATTTATACAAATCTTAAATCAACTAATGTATTTATTAGTTATACAAAACAACCTAGATAAGGAGACTCTATATACATATAAAACCCCAATTTCCCGTGTCACAATCAGAGCGGAGCTTCACCGACGACTCGACATCGAATACCACAAAAACCTGTCAATCTGGACCCCCAACGGTCCAGCACATAACACATAAAAGAGAGTTAGACAACATACTCAAAATATACAAGTGTAAGTAAATGGTACTTAAACACTTCTTCATAACAACATGCATAATCATACATTATACATATACATCACCATCATTCATGCATATTCATATATCATGCATATACTTCATTTATCACATAATCAATCATCCACAAAATACACCAAACATATAGTTTCACGTCGTCTCGGACAATACCAAAACATCCACAAATATCACATAACTCAGTTACAAATAGGAATATCCATAAAGTTCCTAATGTAATCTATCACCACAAATACATTGTTCAGATTATGGTCATGACGGACCCTGCGTTGTTCATTTTATAGTCATGACGGACTCTGCTCCTCACATACGGATTAACAATCAACAATTACCAAGTATGTGTCAAACATCATTTATCATAAAATGCACACATAATCCCTAATGCAATCTAATGCTTCACATTCATGCTATGTCCTCTAGACACCTCTAATTCATGTGGTACCATCGTCTTTATTAGAGTATCTCACCTCTAATATTCGTCTTTATCGAACAAATATAGTTCGATATCCGTCTTTATTGGACAAGCCAATATACAACAACAATTCATGAATGCATGTATATGTTTTTCATGAATTCACTCACAATCATTTTAATTAGCATTAAGCTCGTCATTTATAAATGTGAAACACTATCCAACATTCCGTCTTTATTAAGATAACACTATACCTTAATATACGTCTTTATCGAATAACATAATTCGATATCCTTCTTTATTAAGTTGATTAACACCTTAATATACTTCTTTTGACATTTAAACAAACATCATCAACACAATCATATTCCACAAATATAATCAACAACTATCATCAAGAAATCATCAACGATCATCAATAATACAATTAATCAATGTTATAAACCTTTAATTGTACTTAGAAACATCAACAAGTTCTAGTCTGTCATGGTGGCTTCAGCCAGAGAAAGTCAGAAAAACTAGCAGGAACCAGAGGCTTACTGGCTTCAGCCAGAGAAAGCCAGAAAAACTAGCAGGAACCAGAGGCTTACTGGCTTCAGCCAGAAAAACTAGCAGGAACCAGAGGCTTACTGGCTTCAGCCAGAGAAAGCCAGGCCTCGCTGCAAGGCTGGCCCAGCCAGCATGCCAGCCACAGGAGCTCTGTTTTCGGGTTTGAGCATAAATCCACTCAAAAATCCCATTTTTGATGTTCCAAATCCCAAATAAGTTTGTTTTCACGCATATAACATGTATATAAACATAAAAGGACAGTTCATTTCACCGATCTACCATTTTTACTATGAAAAAGTAGAGATTTAACACTTTTACTCAAAACACTCAAAAACACAATGTTCTTGAGTTTAATTGTAACGCCCTGATATTTTATACACACATTTTATTAATTTATTATTTAATCAAATATAATTTGTTCCCTTATTTCTTGTTTTGGTTAATTATTTTATGATCCATTTTAGTAAAATTATCTAAAGTGTTAGAAATCAATTTGTTTCATTATTTTAGAATTATGAGTGGCCAAACCATTTTATTATCACGTGAGATTGACTTGGCAAATTACTCAAAATTGACCATGATCCAATTATCTCTAATTATACCATATCCTTTCCAATAAAAACAACGTGGAGCCTTGGTCTGGTGGTTTAGTCTCATAAGCTTATTCACTACTTTGATAATTCAATGACCAAGTACAAATTATCTTGCAACCCGTTTTCAGCTCGTGATTACTAGACAAATCATCTAATGATAATTAAGTGCTTTTATCCTTTGCCTGCTTGCAAATACTATATGTTGATCCCGTTTTCCTTTCTTGCTTAAATTTCATTCATTATCATCATTAAAAAGACAACCATTCCTTTTATTTGCTTTAACAAATAAATGTGTGACCAAGTTTTAATTCCTGTTTTAATTGCACACGTTTTTGTCTTAAGACACCCTTGTTCAATGATTTTCCATAGCCTAAAATTACCAAGTCATTTAATTCTCTTAAACTACCATTATTCTATTTAATCTAGACCATTCTATTAGTTCATTGCTCTGCCACATATATTGAGGAAGATATCAAGTCTCTCTATTAGAAAGCTCACGCCAATGTATATTCCATCACTCACCTCATATGACTCAACTCCATATATTTTATTCTCCATCGACCTACTTCATCTCTATGCGATGTTTCGAGATTGTCCCTTTGTCTCATAGGTATTATCATCAACCTCCCCAATTATACTCCAATTTTGTGTAACGTCAAAAGGAAGAGCTTTGAACCGTTCGAATGTGTGATAACTCTAAACGTCAAGGACTTTCGTGTCAGAATAGAAAAGCGCTTGAGGTAAGGGCTCTTTCTCCACACATTCATGCTACATAGGGATTTGTTGTGAGATAATAGTAGAACTTTTGCCATTTAAAATAAACCAAATGAATCAACTCTATATAAAAATGATAATAACAATAATTTGTTTCTGTTAATGCTAACTGTGTTTTATTTGTTCACGTACTTAGTTTACCAGAACTTATATATATATGTTGTCATTAGTTACCATGAGTACTTATCATGTGGAATAGATTGTTCTTTATTTTTCTTATTTCTATACATGATGCTACGTGTGTTTAATTCTACTTTCATTATATTCATGAGAGGATCATGGTTGGATAATTTATACTACCCTTTCGTACTGTTCACTTTAGATACATATATAATTTTGCTTCCAGTTACGAGGATTACACTAGTCTTGTTTGATACAAATTAAAGGATATACTTAAAGTAATAAAGGGGAACTAGTTCGTCAGGTTGATCTTGATAAGACAGTGGAGTTTCATGCATCATATAGGATGTGTATAGCAGGGTTCCTTTAGGTAGCCTTTGTGGCTTGGTTTATTTTTAGGGCCTGTGTGGCAGAACTTACTTTTAGCCTGTGTGGCAGAACTTATTCTTTTTAGCCTGTGTGGCAGAACTTATTTTTAGCCTGTGTGGCAGAACTTACTTTTAGCCTGTGTGGCAGAACTTATTTTTAGCCTGTGTGGCAGAAGCCTGTGTGGCAGAAGCCTGTGTGGCAGATTTTCTTATCCGGATCATTGTCTCATATAGGATTGTCTTAGTTGCATTGCATATAGAGAGGAAGAAAATTCGCAATAGTAGATAATTATCCTAGTCATAAAAGAACCAACGTAAAAAGAAAGAAAAAAAAAGAAAGGGTATAGTTGTCCGTAGTAAAACTGTGATCGTTGCTTCTCCTCGTTCGTTTGATTTTGCCGTGCAATTTGTAATATGTGTAATTATGTTGCCTTGTTTATTACTGCTGTTTAACAATAAGATGCTACCTATGTTTGTATATGTGACTCTTATCACCCAAAAGTTTTTATAATAACTAATAATTATATTTTCGATAAGGTGATGTGTTTTGTTATTATTTTATAACATTTTCTGTGGTGAGTATGATTCAATGTGGACCAGGAAATTGACCCTTACAACCAACATTTTAGGTACTCAAGGAGAAAGCTTTGATTGAATGTGATGTGATGCTTGAAGCGCGTACGAACGGGGGAAAATTGGGTTTTGTAAATTTGACAATTTTTATGTAATAAATAATTTGTTGTTGTATTTTCTTCCGCTGGAAATTTTCAAATATTAATTCATTTTAATTAAGTTTATATTTCTATGAATTCTATTTCAATTATCTTTAGAATTATTTTATTTAAAAAAAAAAAAAGTAGCCGCACGTTTTCAAACTAAGTAAAATTCTAACTAATATCTTGGATAAAAATCCGGGATGTTACACCAGCCATGATGGAGTTTAGGTAAGGGTAGGAACTAAAGAGAGAGAAAGAAGATTTTTTGTTGGAGGTTTAGAGAGAAAAGAAAGTGTAGGTTGTGAGAGTGAGAAGTGTGCAAGTGTATTGTGTAAGTTTTATTTAAAAACATACAGTTAACACGAAAATAGCAAATTTGGGAAGTTACGCTAATTGACAGAAAGTTGAATACTAAAAATCATCATTAACCACCCACTACCTGACACACGTAGACCACGTGCAGAAATTTACTCGGTAACTGCTATTTTAATGGACAACTGTTCAGCAGCGAATGCTAAACGTTTTCCACTTAAATAGTTCAGAGCCTCTGAGATTTTTAAAATTCTCTATCAGAGTTAAGTACTTCAGAGCTTGTGTTTCAGATGTTCTGAATCATAAGTTCTGATATACATAACCTCTTACACTTTAATTGCCAAATAAAATTTTTCATTCAGAGATTGAAAACATGTTCAGATGTTTCTTTATAAAATCAAATCTTTCAACAGGTAAGGCTTTAGTAAATATGTCAGCCCATTGATTTTCAGTATCAACAAACTTAATATCTATAATGCCTCTCTGAACATAATCTCTGATAAAATGGTGTTTTATTTCAATATGTTTGGCTCTAGAGTGTAGGATAGGATTTTTTGATAAATGAATGGCTGCAGTATTATCACAATATAAAGGAATATTGTGACTGCTTACCTGATAATCTTCTAACTGATATTTTAGCCAGAGTAGTTGTGTGCAATACTTAGCTGCTGAAATGTATTCTGCTTCTGCTGTAGACAAAGCTATAGTAGTTTGTCTCTTACTAGCCCAGGAGATAAGGTTTTCACCAACAAATTGACAATTGCCACTTGTGGATTTTCTTTCAATTTTATCTCCAGCATAGTCAGCATCACAGAATCCATTTAGCACATAATCATTGGATTTCTTATAGAGAAGTCCAAGATAAGTTGTTCCTTTCAGATACCTAAAGATTCTCTTTACAGCAGTAAGATGAGATTCTCTAAGATCTGACTGGAATCTTGCACATAAGCAAACACTGAATAAAATATCTGGCCTAGAGGCTGTCAGATAGAGTAAGGAACCAATCATACCTCTGTAGACCTTTTGATCTACTTTTCCTTCATCTTCTGACTTGCTCATGTTGGTAGTTGAATGCATAGGAGTGTTCATTATCTTGCAATCATCTAGGTTGAATTTCTTCAGAAGTTCTTTGGTATATTTTGATTGATGAACATAAGTTCCTTCCTTCTTCTGATTGATTTGGATTCCAAGAAAGAATTTCAATTCTCCCATCATGCTCATTTCGAATTCATCCTGCATTATCTTAGAAAAATTCTTGCACAAGGAAGCATTAGTTGAACCAAAGATAATATCATCAACATAAATTTGAATGATTAAAATGTCTTCTTTGGTTGTTTTTCTAAAGAGTGTACAGTCAACCTTCCCTTTCTCAAAACCCTTTTCAAGAAGGAAATTACTGAGTCTATCACACCAAGCTCTTGGAGCTTGTTTCAGACCATACAGTGATTTCTTCAATTTGAAAACATGTTCTGGATTTAAGATATCTTCAAAACCAGGAGGTTGCTTAACATACACTTCTTCAGAAATAAAACCATTTAAGAAGGCACTTTTAACATCCATCTGATACAAGGTTATTCCATGATTAACAGCATAAGATAGAAGTAACCTGATTGCTTCAAGTCTAGCAACTGGTGCAAAGGTTTCAGTATAGTCAATCCCCTCTTGCTGACTATAACCTTGTGCGACCAATCTAGCCTTGTTTCTTACCACTTCACCTTGTTCATTCAGCTTGTTTCTGAATACCCATTTTGTTCCAATAATGTTCTTGTGTGAAGGTTTGGGCACTAGAGTCCATACATCATTCCTTTGAAATTGATTCAGCTCTTCTTGCATTGCTACAATCCAAGCATCATCTTTCAGAGCTTCATCAATCTTTGAAGGTTCCATCATTGAGATAAGACCAACTAAAGATTCCTCATTTCTCAGTTGAGATCTTGTTTTCCTTGGACTATCCTTGTTTCCTAGAATTAGTTCCTCTGGATGTGATGATTTGTATTTGAAAGTGTTTCTTGGGGGTTCATCATCTTCAGACTCATCAACAGCAGGTTCAGCAGTTGCTTCAGTTCTTTGTTGTTCAGAGTCTGTAGGAACTGTTATGTTCAGAGGTTCTTCACAGAATGGATGTTCTGAGTAGTTTGGAATATCTGAATACTGATCCTCTGATACCTGAAATCTAGACAAACCTTCCACAAGCTCTGACACTTGGTCAGGCTCTTTGTCATCAAATTTGACATGCATAGTTTCTTCCACAGTGTGTGTTTCAGAAATATACAGTCTGTATGCTTTTGAGCGTTCAGAATATCCTATAAAGATACCCTTATAACCTCTAGCATCAAATTTCTTTAGATGGACTTTGTTGTTTAAGATGTAACAAGTACATCCAAACTGATGAAAATAAGAAATGTCAGGCTTTCTTCCTTTGAACAGTTCATAAGCAGTTTTGTTCAATTTAGATCTGATATAGATTCTATTTTGAACATAACATGCTGTGTTTACAGCTTCTGCCCATAAAAATTTTGCTACATTAGTTTCATGCATCATGGTTATGGCCATTTCTTGCAGAGTTCTATTCTTCCTTTCTACAACCCCATTTTGTTGAGGAGTTCTAGGAGAAGAGAATTCATGCAAGATGCCATATTTTTCACAAAAGTTTTCAAAAGGTTCATTTTCAAATTCTCCACCATGATCACTTCTAACTTTTAAAATCGTGTAGCCTTTTTCATTTTGAATTTGTTTGCAGAAAACACAACTCATCATATGCTTCATCTTTTGTTCTTAGGAATTTTACCCAAGTCCATCTACTGTAGTCATCAACAATCACTAATCCATACTTCTTTCCATTGATAGAGGCAGTGTTAACTGGCCCAAACAGATCAATGTGAAGAAGTTCCAATGGTCTTGAGGTAGAAACAATGTTCTTAGGTTTAAAAGATGATTTTGTAATTTTTCCTTTTTGACAAGAACCACAAAGTGTGTTTGAGTGATATTTGATTTTTGGTAAACCTCTGACAAGGTCAAGCTTGCTAAGCTTAGAGATTAACCTCCAGTTAGCTTGGCCTAACCTCTTATGCCAGATCCATTTTTCTTCACTCAAGGTCAAAAGACACGTCACTTTTTGTTCATTCAAATCAGAAAGATTAATTTTATAAACATTGTTCTTTCTCAGACCTTTGAATATAATGGAGTTATCAGATTGTTTAGACACAGTACATGATTCCTTATTAAAGACAACTACATAACCATTGTCGCAAAATTGACTTATGCTCAATAAGTTATGTTTGAGTCCATCTACTAACCAAACATCATTAATAGATAGGGAAGAATTACCTATTGTACCTGTACCTATTATCTTTCCTTTTTGATTACCTCCAAAGCTAACAGATCCTCCTTCTTTCATTGTCAGCTTAGAGAATAGTTGTTTGTCACCAGTCATATGCCTTGAACATCCACTATCCAGATACCATGAGTGATTCATGATACTTCTTTGAGTGGCAGGCTGTATGAGAAACAACTTTAATCATTGCGGTAGAACTCTTCATCACAGTTAATGATAAAGTCATCCCAGTATTCTTCCTCTTCATTTTTCAAGTTCTGATTGTTAACTTGAGAACTTGTCAGCCATTTGTCTAGGACATAAGCCCTTTTTCCTTTGCATAGGACTTGTTTCCATACTCTAGGTAGGACATATCCTTTCCTAGTTGGTAAATCTGAATGATACATTATTTCAGCTTTTGGTACCCATCTTCTGGGTCCACGCTTGTTAGTCCACAATTGCTTACTATGTTGTCTGGTGTTAGAGAAAGATCTTGGTTTGGAATAATGACCTTTTTGAAACCTTTTCTTTGTTTGAAACCTGTTATTATTCCAGGATTTGGATTGTTTATGATTCCAGGGTTTGTATTTATCACCAATCCCATGTTCTGATTGATTATATCTACTGACTCTAGAATCATAAATAATCTGAGTCCTGTACTTCATCTGAGATTTGGAGTTTGAATTTTTTCTTTTAAAAACTTCTGATCTTTTAGATTGACTGGCTTCAGGTACTGAAGTTCCTTTGGATCCAGAATTTGAAGTCTCAGATTTTGAAGCTTTCAGAACTTCTGAACTAATGTTCTCAGGTTCTGAACAACTTCTATCTTCTGAACTTTTCTTTCCAGATCCTGAGGAACTTGGTTCCTCTGAGCTGTCAGCTTCTAAATCACTCAGATCATCATTGTCATTTTCAACAATACCAGGATTCTTTCCCTCTTCACTTGGTGGAACAACATAATAAACCCAAGATTTTCCAACCTTTTTGGCAAAGGTCTTCAGCTTTGAATATGTTCTACCATACTCATAGCCAAGTCCTACTCCTCTATGTCTCAAAACATTATAAATTCTATTAGCAGCTTTGCTCTTCCCAAGGTTGAGATGCACAAACTGTTGAGGAGCTATTTCCTGCTCATCAATAGGTTTGTGACAAACAGCACAACCCTTTTCAAAGTCATTCACTCTATTCAGAGTTTCTTGATATAGACCTTGAAAATGTTCTGCTTGTTCAGTCAGAGTGTTAAGCTTTTCTTGTAAAACTTTTTGTTTACCTAACACTCTGAGATGTTTCTCAATGACCTTGTTAAGTGCAGTTATAAGTTGAGATTTAGAACAGTCAGAAAATACCTCATCTGTTGCTTCTGAATCTGATTCTGATTCATCCTCTGAGTCTGCATCTGAGTCAGTTGAAGCCATCAGGGCTAGATTTGCCTCTTCTTCTTCCTCAACTTCTTCCTCAGATGATAGCTCTTCAAAAGTAGCCATCAGACTTTTTTTCAATTTGCTCTTAAATTGTTGCTTCTTTGAGCTGTATCTTTTGCTTTTGTCTTTGGCAGACATTTCTGGACAGTCAGCAATAAAGTGTCCTGGCTTCTTACAGTTGAAGCAGTTCTTCTGATCATCCTTTTTGCTGACAAAATTTCTGGAGCTGTTACCTCTGAAGTTTCTTTTGTTAAATCTATTCCATTGCTGAAACTTGGTGAATAAAGCAAACTCATCTTCACCCATTTCCTCCTCTTGACCATCTGCAGAAGATTCCTCTTCAAAGTCAAGAAGCTGAGTCTTAAGAGCTTTAGAAGGAGTCCTAGTTGACTGTAAAGCCACAGACTTGGACTTCTTCTTAGCTTCTGAATCAGCATTCAGAACCATCTCATGGCTTCTGAGATTGCTTATCAGAGCCTCAAGACTCAGAGTCTTGAGATTTTGAGCTTCTTCTATTGCAGTGACCTTAGGTCTCCAAGCAATAGGAAGACTCCTCAGAATCTTCTGAACATGGTCATAGGTGGAATAACTTCTCTTAAGAGCTTTAAGACCAGATACAAGGATTTGAAACCTTGTAAACATAGTTTCAATGTTTTCATCTTGTTGCATAGTGAATAGTTCATATTGCCTTATCAAGAGACTAGCTTTAGCCTCTTGGACCTTTTCATTACCATCATAGGTAGCACACATAGAGTCAAAGATAGATTTAGCAGTAGACTTGTCTTCTATTCTGACATAATCTTCATGTCTAATAGCACCAACAACAATGTCCTTTACTCTATGATGCTTAGTGTAGGTTTTTAAGTTAGCTGGTGTGAGTAACTTTCTATGCTCAATGGACAACCTTCCATGTTCATTTAAGTTTTCAAAAGTTACTCCCAGCTCAACCAAATCCCACAACTCATGATCAATAGCAGTAATATTGCTATACAGTCTTTCCTTCCACCACTCAAATAATGATGCATCACCATTGAATATAGGGGCTTTCCTATTGCCACTATGTTCATGTGATTCATTACTTAAGTAGTCAAAACCAAAAGCATTTCTAGGACCACCACCAGCACCACTGGCCTCACCGGCTTCACCGGTTGTTCTAGTGCTACTATCGTCTCCTCCAGACATAGTGTTCTCACAAGATCTTTACTGTCTCACTGTTAAGTGAAAGTAACAGACCAGTGCTCTGATACCAATTGAAGGTGTGAAAACACAAGAAGGGGGGGGGGGTTGAATTGTGTTTTAGTCAAGTTTAAAACTTTTTAAGTTCTTAACTTAACTTCAACAGCAGCGGATAAATAACACAATAAAACAAGTTCAGAGAGAGAGAGATCACACAAGCAATTTATACTGGTTCCTCTCACAAAACGAGAGTAGTCCAGTCCCCTTGCACTTCCAAGGGATTTCACTATAATCACACAAGATTACAACTGCTCAAGCACACAAGCAAGAGACTTCACCACAATGCTCAAGCACACAAGCAAGAGACTTCTCAAGTACAAATGAAATGAATAATAGAATGTATACAACAGCTCTTAATAAGAACCTAGAAGAACAAATACTAAATATTTGAACTAAAAGTGCAACAACACAGTTCAGAGGTTCAGAGCTTTGTATGAGGAATTCAGAGTTTGTTCCGTGCGTGTTAATAATCCTTGATATCTAATTACAACTGATTCCTTTAGTATATATACGACTAGAAAAGAGTCGTTGCAAAGATGACCGTTGAAGTAGATAACCTTTTGTCTTCAAGCAGCCTGTCTTGATGCAGTTTGGTTGTATCCAAAACTGAGTAAGAGTTTCAGGTACTTTGACTACTGCAGAGAAGACTTTCCTTATTCAGCTAACACCACTGATGACCCACGTTCTCAAAAGAGGACAGACAGAAAGAGATTAGCTGTTCTGATCAGGCTTGAAAGGTCCTTTTCTTCATTGGTAGAAGAGTTGACTTGCAAAAGAGAATCTTTACAAACTTCAAGAAGATCATCAGAGTTGATGAAGCTAAGACCTTAAGAAGTTCTGAAGACTTAATCGTCTGAAGATTACAAGTTCTGAGTCTCACAATCTTCTGAACGCTTACAAACTTCTGAAGTCCTTATCTTCTGATCTTTAATCAGAGCTTAATTGAATCTAAGTCCTGCACACTTAAATTAAATTTTTAGTCCTTCCAATTGTTTATTAATACTTTGTTATCATCAAAACCTTAATAGATTTAGGGGCAAACATTTTTAAATCAATTTTGTTCCAACAATTAGGTGTATGGCCACTTATACCACAATAAAAACAAGTAGGAACAAAATTACTTCTATATCTAGGAACATAAGATTTCTTTTTAGGAAATATCTTCTTTGGATTAATTATGATTAACTTTTTGTGCTTTATTCACTTTCTCTTTAGTGGATTGGTCAATTTCCTTAACAAAGATTGTTTTATTTGGTTTGTCAAACACTAGTACAGAAAGGGGTTTTAACTACTGGAAAAAATAACTTTTCACGTCGGTTGGTGACCCGTCGTAAACACCATCGTCGTTGTATGTTTGGGGATTCCACGTCGGTTCGGTGAATAACCGTAGTGGTATCTTGGTTTTTCATTTAATTTTTATTAAAAATAATGGGGATTCCACGTCGGTTTTTCTTATGTCCCGAAGTGAAAAGTGGGGATTTCACGTTTGTTGTTTATTAAAACCGACGTGGAATCTATTACTTTCTTTTTTAAAAAAATTTTTTTGCTGCTATTCTATTACATGAAGGGGCTGACATTAGTCAGTATATATCCATGATAATCAAGACACTCTAAACAGAGCGTCTACCGACAAGAGAGACATATAAACATTTTTCATTAAATTCTTTTCACTTTGTATCATATATACAAACATCATATTCTTCCTGCAAATATGATGAATTGATTAAAGTACATAGATGAATGTATGTATCATAGAAAAACATTTACTCTATATAAAGTTCATTTGTGAAACAAAAAATTAACCAAAGGGACACATCTCTATACTGCATGTTGTATGAATTATATTAGGGATATTGGATATTCCAATAAAGAAGGATATCATATTATATTTATCCGATAAAAAAGGATATTAGAGGTGAGATACTCTAATAAAGAAGATGGTACCACATGCATTAGATATGTCTAGGGTGACATAACATGAGTTGTGACATTAGATTGCATTAGGATTATGTGTACAGTACGTGATAATTGGTGTGTGACACATATCTGGAACATGTGATGAATTGTCTATACTTGCTAAATGATGTGTTGATTACAATTATATTGTAATCTATAATTGATTGAAGTGTTAGATGTTTTGTTAACTCTAAATGATACTTTATAAATGATGTTTTGATTACAATTATCTTGTAATCTATTATTGAATGAAGATATTAATGTATATTTTTGTGAGTTAGAATATGCATGATAATAAGGATGAAGTGTGAGTATATTTCTCACACTAGTATGTTGATGTTTATGTTATCTAACTCTCCGTTTTGTGAATTTGACTGGTTTGGGACCAGACCCACAGGTTATGCGTTTTTAGCTGTTCAAGTGTTGGTGAAGCTCCTCTCTGATTGCGACATGGGAAAAAGGGGTTTTACGTGTATATAAAGTCTACTTATTTAGGTTGTTTTGTATATTTAAAGAGTACAATATTTGATTCAATAATTTCTATAAACATGGTTTTACTAAATTAAATACAATAGTATTATTTTTGTAAAGAAGAGTGTAATACCTAGAACCAATGTTTATAAATAACTTTCAATTTTTCCGTTGCGTATTTCTGAAAAAGAGTTAATAAAGGTAGAATCACTACAATAATGGGTTTGGGTGTTACACACATTGTATCATTTCAATTAGGATAATGATCATAAATTATTCATGGTCCATTCATTAGCGTTGTAGAACCATATCCTTTTACGAGACAATCTTCTCTTTCTCAATTTGTTCTACATTATCAATTAGTAGATCATCCTAGTAGGAAACTCATGTCGACCTCCGTTAAACATATAATTAGAGACACTAGGAAACTCATGTCGACCTCCGTTAAACTTTTTAGTGCTTCTTGATTTCGTGTTTCTTCAAGAGAAATCTCTAACAGGGCGCTTTCCATCTTTTTATAAGTATCAGGATTGGCCCCGAAAATTTGGAAGCCCAACCACAAATGTTAAAAACGAAATCTTAATAAAAAAATGTAAAAAGTTTCAAAAAGAATTATCCTTATCTAAATAGTAAATAAAATCAATAACATAAAAAAAAAAAAGTCATATTTGTATCGAACATAAATAAAATATCCTTATTCTAATGAAAGACATATTAAAAGATATAACTGAGCCACCATTAAAAAAAAAAATATCACCGAATATATAGGTTTTGAATTACATGTTAAAGGGTTGGGCATGATTTCTATCAACCTTTTAGAAAGAAACTATTTTTTCTTTACTAAGAAACTATAAAAACATCGGTTTATGGATGTATTATTTATTAACCTTGTTTAGATTATACTCTTCTTCATTTGTTTCACAAATTTGTTACAAAATCAATTTTGTTAAGTCCATTATATTTATTATATATAAATGTACATTTATGTCCATGCTTATAAATTGAGGTTGTTTTATTCAATTTTTATTATCAAATTTAGCATATAATATCAAAATTAACATCGAAGAATTATGAAAATGTGTGAGAAGAAAAAGATTGTTTCAATATGTGTGATGATAATGTTAGTTATGGCACACGCTGATAATTCTCCTCCACCTCCATCACAACCTAGTTCACCAACTGGTCGAATCGCTTGTCTTGCCAAATGTGCTTTTAAATGTAAACGCTTCAAAACAAGAATTCCATTATATGCAGGTTGTGTTGCTGCATGTACATTATTGAAATGTCATAAAGTATTGTCAAAAGTTACTTATGATTGTGCAACTAATTGTTCGATGTCCAAGACCTTTAACATCAACACTGGTACATATACTTATACTTTTGTCTCTTATATTTTTATAAGAATAATCTTATAAATAATGATTGCCTTATTTAATTGTGCTTCTTACAATAAATGTCTTTTTCGCAGATGCCGGTGGTGTTAATGATATCGTGAATTCATGCTTGAAATCTTGCAAAAACAAATAAAAATGTTACATCTGTAAATCAATGGTTTTAGGAAAAAAGTTGATATGAGAAATTCTATGTAGAATTGGTAAGGTACTGACGTTGTAATGAAATTTGATTACACAAATAATAAAATAATTTTATCTCATTATTATTCTCTCACATTGTGATATTTTGTTAAAAAATTGACAAAAGATACGATTGAACGTATGTGTAATTGTTTCTGACGTTTTAGTGCAAACATGATTAGTTTTTTGTAATTTTTAATTATGTCGTAATAATGAGTATTATAATTAATTTTAAATATATATTTTTAGTGAAAACTCTTTTTTCACTTGTTCCTATATTATAGGTGTAAAAACAATTACAATCATCGTAAAGAATGAAATCCACCATAAAATTTATAGTGGCTAATTTTAAAAAAATTATATAATTTTTATATTTAGATTATTTTAATTTGAATAAATGTTTTTCCATTATGGGTTGTCGTTTAATATGATTACGAAGAAAGTCAGCCATAATTTGTATAGGGGACTAAGTGATACAAGTATTTTAAAAATAAAATTAGATATATAATTGTAGACCTGATAACCCATTATATTGATCGATTTTGTTTATGTGAAAATATTCTAAAGCATTCCTAATAAATTTGAATTTTTTGAATTAGACTTAATTATTTAAAAAAAATTAAAGACGGATCATTGAATAAAATGCTTACATTCTTTCCATCAATTTATTGCTTAAAAAATTGGTATAAAATCTCTGACATCTAAGAAGAAATTTGAAAAAATTTGAAATCCTGTTCTCGGCAGGACAGATGTCATACACGATGTCTAGTGTAACGACCCAAAATTTAGTATTCGTTATTTAATTATTTTATTACGCGAGGGCGTGATTTATAATTAAATGATTAAGCGGCGAATAATCATTTATCGAGAACGTAAGTTAATGAGCGAGAAGTTATGTTGTTTGGGCCTTTGGGCGTGGAATAGGCATTGGGCCTAAGCCAAGTGGGCTTGGATCCATGAGAATAGAGAGAGCTATAAGTAGCATAAGTTTGGGTGAATAGTCTCATAAGTTACAATTCCATGAGAAGTTCAAGAGCTTAGCTAGGGCAAGGAGCTCATGAGGGAGAGGAAGAGCTCGTGGGAGAGAAAGAGAAGAGCAAGCTTGTGGATTCGTCGAGCTAAGGTACGAGAGTTAGATTACATAATCGTGAGTGATTCGAAAGAGGGGAGGATGTCGATTCCTCCATTCCCAAACTCTTTCCACTCTATTTTCTTGTGGGTTTTGTGGGTGATTTTCTTAATGGAAAATGGATTCTTTTGATCCTAACATGTGTAGTGAACTCATGGTAGATGAGGTAAACAACTTTGGGGAGTTGAAAGTGGGTATATGTAGATGTTTGATCAATGATTTGCATGTTTTGTCAAACTTGCTTAATATGCAAGAAATTGACATGATTTTGATTGTTTGAGGTATTTGGATGTTTGGAAGGGATGATTAATGTTCCTTGATACCATATATGTTTGAAATGGCTGTTTATATGAATTTTTAACATGTTTGGATGAATTTTTGAGTTGATTTGATGTTAAACCGCCTTATTGAAACTCAAGAACAGATATTTTTCTGGTATAGTTCGCTAAGCGACCAGGAGTTCGCTGTAGCGAACATGTTCGCTGAAGCTCGCCATGAGCAGGTGACTTCCTGGTGAGGTTCGCCAAGTCTCGCTAAGGCTTCGCTTAGCGAAGGCCTCTGTGACAGCAAATTTTGTTAATGTTTGTAAGTGTAATTAGGCACTTGTAACATGGTTTAAGGGTATCCTTACATGATTGTTGATACATGTTGATACTGTTAATACTTATTGTTAATCGTTATATGATCGATAAACGTGTGTGCAATAAGTTGTAGCTTAAAGTGAGCAATGTATATGTTTTAGCATTAATTTGCAATGATAAGAGAATGATGTATGTTTTATGACATAAGTGTAAATGAAACCTTGTGTGTATAAAAATGAGTATGCAGATAATTATCATGTGAATAATTATGAATTGAGTGATAGGATATTGTGTTATCCTAATGTGTTAGATGTTGGAATTGTGTTTCCGCATCAGGGAATGAATAGCTTCGAGCTAGATAGCGTCATGTATTTGATGTGTTTAAAAGTAATCATGCATTCATGAATAAATTGTGATATTGGAATCATGTGTATTCCAATAGAGTAAATGGACTATGTTTTCCAAAAGTGGCCGAAGATGGGATTATGTTATCCGAAATCTAGAGCCCATATCCTACATGATATAAAACTGTTATTGAGCTTATCCAAGGGAGATAAGGTGGTTCGGTAAGTTCCGACGCATCCAACAAGATGTAAAACTGGGTTCATCTTAAATGGGGTGAATAGCAGCATCCAACATGATGTAAAACTGGTTTGGTCCACCATTGGCGAGACGCTTATCCTGCATGATGTAAAACTGCTGATGTAGAGTCCGTACATGACTATAATCTGAACAGTCTGTACATGACTATAATCTGAACAGTCCGTACATGACTATAATCTGAACAGTCCGTACATGACTGAAAACTGAACAGTCCGTCATGACTGAAATCTGAACAATGTAAAATTGGTACCACATGCATTAGTCGTGTCTAGGGATGACATGACATTGGATAATTGGCATTAGATGCATTAGGGTAAATGCACATGTATTTGATAATTGTTATGTGACATTATCTGATTGGATTGTAATGTGTTTTCCGTATGTGTTAAGCTTTGGTATTTACTAATTGTTTAATACTGTGATTGTTGCCATGACTTGGTATGTGAGTAGAGTCCGTCATGACTATAAAATGAACAAGTGTAGAGTCCGTCATGACTATAAAATGAACACTTTGGTAGTGTCCGAGAAGACGTGAAACTATATGATTGGTGTGTTTGTAAATGAATGATTAATTGGTAGTCGTATTTGACGATGTATGTGCGTGAGTTAGAAATGTATGATAGCGTGTGAAGTGTGTAGTATACTACTCACACTTATATTTATGTTTATGTTTTCTGAAATTCTGGTATAGCAGAACCAGATGTTGTATAGAATGTCGAGACATCTGGTCTGACATGAATAACACGGCAAGGCATATAACATTAAAACGGATACTGAGAAATAATGTTTTATCAGATGTTCCAACATTCAATTTAAAGAGAATGTCATACTTAATGTTGTAACATCTTACGAAACATAATAAAATCAACAAGTAAATAAACTGCACAGGAAATTGTTAACCCAGTTCAGCCAACCTGCCTACTCTGGGGGATACCAATCCAGGAAGGAAATCCACTAATAGATCTAGTCACTAAGACCTCCAGCAAACCCTTTGAATTTACGTCTTACACTAAGACCTCCAGCAAACCCTCGGTTTACGTCTTACACTAAGACCTCCAGCAAATCCTAGGTTTACGCCTTATGACCTCGACACTACTCATGCAACTTCTGCCTAGGAACTCCTAGACATGAGATCCCATCTCACTTCCACTCACTCAACACAACCTGTGTTGTTTATAAAATGTTGGGAAAGATGTGGCGACAACTTGCCAAGACAACACTTCACTTTTGCTTAAAAGCTTCAAGTGAATCACACACGGTAAACTCCGTACTTCAAAGCTTAGGAGTAACCTTACAATAACAAACTCAGTTCTTAACTCGTGTTATAGAATCCACAAGTAAGAATCACAATTAAAAATACAAACATTATCTCCTTGCTTAAAAGCTTCAGAGATATTACAATACTCAACTCATTACCTAAAGGTTTCTGAGTGAGGACATAGTGACCATCTCACAACCCGAGTGGTTCACTTACACCAACTCTCCTAGAGAGTGGCTTAAAGACACGAAACTCTAAAGACTACATCTTTGATGAAACAATGGTTTCGGTTGATTAAAATCTTGGCCTTGAGTCTTCTTTATATAGACAGAGCTAGCACGCTCCTGATCTTCCAAGATAACCTTCAGAACACAGCTGGTCTTTGAGTCACGTCCAGCTAAGCAAATCAGACCTTAATAAAAACTTTCCTAAAATAGTTGATCCTCTTTAGGAAATAAACAATGTGTTGAATCATTCCATTAAGTCTTGATAAGAACATATCTTCACTGATAACGTCTTGATCAGATCAAATCTTGATATACACGTTTGTAGAGTGGATTTCCATATATAGCAGATACGTGTAATAAATGCGCGAGATTTGGGCAATCTGACTGTCGTACCCAAACATGTTACAACATTTGGTCCAACATCTTTTGTACCCAACATGTTGAAACATTTGGTCCAACATCTTGCTTGTATATTTGTTTTAGCAAAATGAGGCCAACACACAAATATCCAACATTTTCTAACTCTCTGCTTTGTGTTAATTGCTGGACCTTTGGGGGTCCAGGTTGACAGGTTATGTGTTAGCCTCGTCCGAGTGCAATGGTGAAGCTCTGCTCTGATTGAGACACGGGAAAAAGGGGTTTTTATATGTATATGCATGTAGTCCTCTTAGTATACTCTGTTGGTCTTAAGCTTTCATTTGAAAAGTATCCGTTTTGTATAACTAATGACGCATCGTGTCGATGCGAAGATTTGTGTTGTTTATTCAAACATTTTACTAATTAATTGTATTAGTATTATCTTTGAATGAAGCTTGTAGTATTCAAACCAGCGCTTTATAAATCAGATTTTCAATTTTCCGCTGCGTATTTTCGAAAAAGATTTTATAAAGGCAGAGTTAATTAATTAACGGGTTTGGGTGTTACAAAGTGGTATCAGAGCAGTTGTCTTCGGACTGTGAGGTTAGGTGTCAATCAGAGCCGGTCTGTGCATTCAGATCGAGTGAGCATGTGTGCCAGTTGTGTCTGTCTGTTTTGTTGTGTATTATTATGTTTATAGCTTGAGTGTTTACTTAAGTGTGAATGTATTCTCGTGTTGAGAAGTTGTTGAAAGCATGCTATATTTTATATGTATATATATATATATATATACATGTTTGAATTGATTTTGTGGAATTCATATCTGTGAGTGATATGAAATGTAATGCATGTACTTGACTTGATGTCTTGTGTACATGGATGTTTCATTGTCTTACATATAGTTTAGTTATAAATATATGTATAGACATGTGGTAGTAATTATGTATGCTAGTGGTTACGAAGGTTGTTACATTAGCATAGATGGGAATAGTATGTTTATGTATTTTGTAGTGGTGTGTATGTCAAGAGGACTGCACCGGGGTTTTGAGTAGATGCTTAGATATCTTACCTTATGTTTACCCTTTGCATACGACATGCATGTGAATGCTGTCGGTATTAGATTTCTCTTGGGAGGAATAAATTTGGAATCGATAGGATGGTTAGGTGCTTACACCGGATGTTCTAGTGGAAGTGTAAAGGTGGGTTTGAGATAAGTGGGGGAGAAGATTTTGTCTCTCCAAGATGTTTCGAACGCGAGAAGTAAGGACGAATAGAGATGTTCTTGAAGTGGATTGTTTAAGATTGAGTAGCATTGTTCGAAGTGGAGTCCTTATTTGGAGAATATTTTGGAGGAAGTATCAGATGATCATTTCGGAGTGAGTCGGAATGAAGTTGTTTAGCCGTAGGGAGAATGTGGCCATTGGGGAACGATGGAGCAGATTGAAGGTTAAGTGAAAACTGTTGCTGGGAAACGTGGAAGACGTGTGCGTCGAGGGTAAGAAAACCTAGTGATGATCATACGACGAGTATGCGAATGGTGGATACCTTGAGGGTTAAGTTAAGTAGGAGATTGATGTCAAGGATGAAGGTGTGGTTAGGGAACTGAAAACCCGATTACAATAAGTGGGACTGGTGGTGTTTCTAGCGGAACTCGTAGCAAGAATGTTCCATTGTTTGGTTGTCTTTCACTTGATGGTTCATCCTCAAAGAGGAGGAAGAGTGATAAAGATGGAAGCTTTGTTGATGAAAAGTTTTCAGAGGAATCTACTGAGAGTTGTGTTGGAATCAACAAGACGGAGATCATGGTTGTTTGGAAATCAACTTTTGATAGTAGCTGAGATTTAAATACAGAATTACTAAGTGATCAAGAAAAGCCTAGGAAGGATTTATAGCGGCTGAGTGTGTTAGAACCGAGTAGTCATTTCTTGGAAAGATTTGAGAAGCTTAGAAAATAGATGTGAAGGTTGGAGAACCGTTAGTGTTATTTAACCAAGGAAAAAGAAGTGAATTCTCAGAAGTAGATGAGAATGGAATTAAGAAATACCGTGTTAGAAATTGGTATACTTGTTAAGTTATCGAGTGGTAGTGGATTGTACGAGTAGTAGAGTTATTCCGAGATGGAAATGGGATAACAATTTGATGGATTTTATAAGAGTTTGTCGAGAAGGAAATATTTTCATTTAGATGGTGATCGGACGACTAGTGTCTAAGATTAGATGAAACCTTAGAGGTTGATGAGAAGCTAAGTGCGAAGTGTTACCTTTGGATGTTTGGGGATAAGAAAGTTAGCCTTTGGAAACGTGTCGAGCGAGTATTAGAGAGACGTAAGAAAGTGACTTATGTCAAGTAAGAATTTGCGGAAAGGACTATCTCACACATAAGTGATTGTTGTGTTTGGAAAATGTGTGTTGAGAATTTGGAAGTGATGCTTGAAGTAAGTATCAGAGATGTTTTGTAGCAATTGGAAAATTATTTATGGAATGGAAAAAGTCGGTGGAGACTAAGTGATGTTGGGAACATCGTATATGTTAGAGTAGTATAGTAATACTATGTGGTAAGGAAATGAAATATTTTGGATAAGTATATTTCGACGGGAAATGATATCGGGAATGTCGTGTTAAGGAACCTAGAAATTTGGATAAGAGATTGTTTGGAAAATAAAACAGTTATGATGGGGTTCGACGCAACGATTTGGGAATTGCGAAGGAAAAGAAATTTGAGAGGTTAGACAGCAGATGAGTGTATAAGTTATGCTACCGAATGAATGGTTGGAGTGAGATTCGGCACAGTGAAACGATTTAAGAAAATGTTGAGAACCTATGGAACTTAAGGAGTTGCGGAGTATGCAACAGAGGTGTCTTTTCGGAGTGCATTAGACGGAGTAGAATTTGTTTTTGGGGCGGTGCTGTGAGTACCGAAAGATGTTAAGTTGAAATTTTAAGTAGTTTGATAAGAATGATTTATACCGTTGTCACGATTGTTGACTATCTATCGACAAATCGAGGGATTAGCTATCCTTGATCTATTGTTGGTAGTAAACTTCATTGTGTAGATTGGGATAAACTGATTTTGTCAGACTTGGTTTGTTTGGAATTTGAATGATCGTTGGTGTGAATCCAGAAGAAGTGTTATTTTGACCGGAGATGGTATAAAGGAATACCGAGGGAAGTAAAATGATTCGGAAAAGTGACGTATAGGATTGCTTTGCCGCCATCATGGGCGAATTTGCATGAACGTGTTTTGTATGTTTGGGTTAAAGTAGTATGAGGAAACCCATTGGTTAGAATGTAAGTTGGAATTAGAAAGTCGGATGAGAGAGTTCATCCGAGGTTGTTCTTAGTCGAGCCATTTTCGAGGGCGAAAATATTTTAAGTGGGGGAGAATTGTAACGACCCAAAATTTAGTATTCGTTATTTAATTATTTTATTACGCGAGGGCGTGATTTATAATTAAATGATTAAGCGGCGAATAATCATTTATCGAGAACGTAAGTTAATGAGCGAGAAGTTATGTTGTTTGGGCCTTTGGGCGTGGAATAGGCATTGGGCCTAAGCCAAGTGGGCTTGGATCCATGAGAATAGAGAGAGCTATAAGTAGCATAAGTTTGGGTGAATAGTCTCATAAGTTACAATTCCATGAGAAGTTCAAGAGCTTAGCTAGGGCAAGGAGCTCATGAGGGAGAGGAAGAGCTCGTGGGAGAGAAAGAGAAGAGCAAGCTTGTGGATTCGTCGAGCTAAGGTACGAGAGTTAGATTACATAATCGTGAGTGATTCGAAAGAGGGGAGGATGTCGATTCCTCCATTCCCAAACTCTTTCCACTCTATTTTCTTGTGGGTTTTGTGGGTGATTTTCTTAATGGAAAATGGATTCTTTTGATCCTAACATGTGTAGTGAACTCATGGTAGATGAGGTAAACAACTTTGGGGAGTTGAAAGTGGGTATATGTAGATGTTTGATCAATGATTTGCATGTTTTGTCAAACTTGCTTAATATGCAAGAAATTGACATGATTTTGATTGTTTGAGGTATTTGGATGTTTGGAAGGGATGATTAATGTTCCTTGATACCATATATGTTTGAAATGGCTGTTTATATGAATTTATAACATGTTTGGATGAATTTTTGAGTTGATTTGATGTTAAACCGCCTTATTGAAACTCAAGAACAGATATTTTTCTGGTATAGTTCGCTAAGCGACCAGGAGTTCGCTGTAGCGAACATGTTCGCTGAAGCTCGCCAAAGCTCGCCATGAGCAGGTGACTTCCTGGTGAGGTTCGCCAAGTCTCGCTAAGGCTTCGCTTAGCGAAGGCCTCTGTGACAGCAAATTTTGTTAATGTTTGTAAGTGTACTTAGGCACTTGTAACATGGTTTAAGGGTATCCTTACATGATTGTTGATACATGTTGATACTGTTAATACTTATTGTTAATCGTTATATGATCGATAAACGTGTGTGCAATAAGTTGTAGCTTAAAGTGAGCAATGTATATGTTTTAGCATTAATTTGCAATGATAAGAGAATGATGTATGTTTTATGACATAAGTGTAAATGAAACCTTGTGTGTTTAAAAATGAGTATGCAGATAATTATCATGTGAATAATTATGAATTGAGTGATAGGATATTGTGTTATCCTAATGTGTTAGATGTTGGAATTGTGTTTCCGCATCAGGGAATGAATAGCTTCGAGCTAGATAGCGTCATGTATTTGATGTGTTTAAAAGTAATCATGCATTCATGAATAAATTGTGATATTGGAATCATGTGTATTCCAATAGAGTAAATGGACTATGTTTTCCAAAAGTGGCCGAAGATGGGATTATGTTATCCGAAATCTAGAGCCCATATCCTACATGATATAAAACTGTTATTGAGCTTATCCAAGGGAGATAAGGTGGTTCGGTAAGTTCCGACGCATCCAACAAGATGTAAAACTGGGTTCATCTTAAATGGGGTGAATAGCAACATCCAACATGATGTAAAACTGGTTTGGTCCACCATTGGCGAGACGCTTATCCTGCATGATGTAAAACTGCTGATGTAGAGTCCGTACATGACTATAATCTGAACAGTCCGTACATGACTATAATCTGAACAGTCCGTACATGACTATAATCTGAACAGTCCGTACATGACTGAAAACTGAACAGTCCGTCATGACTGAAATCTGAACAATGTAAAATTGGTACCACATGCATTAGTCGTGTCTAGGGATGACATGACATTGGATAATTGGCATTAGATGCATTAGGGTAAATGCACATGTATTTGATAATTGTTATGTGACATTATCTGATTGGATTGTAATGTGTTTTCCGTATGTGTTAAGCTTTGGTATTTACTAATTGTTTAATACTGTGATTGTTGCCATGACTTGGTATGTGAGTAGAGTCCGTCATGACTATAAAATGAACAAGTGTAGAGTCCGTCATGACTATAAAATGAACACTTTGGTAGTGTCCGAGAAGACGTGAAACTATATGATTGGTGTGTTTGTAAATGAATGATTAATTGGTAGTCGTATTTGACGATGTATGTGCGTGAGTTAGAAATGTATGATAGCGTGTGAAGTGTGTAGTATACTACTCACACTTATATTTATGTTTATGTTTTCTAACTCTCTGCTTTGTGTTAATTGCTGGACCTTTGGGGGTCCAGGTTGACAGGTTATGTGTTAGCCTCGTCCGAGTGCAATGGTGAAGCTCTGCTCTGATTGAGACACGGGAAAAAGGGGTTTTTATATGTATATGCATGTAGTCCTCTTAGTATACTCTGTTGGTCTTAAGCTTTCATTTGAAAAGTATCCGTTTTGTATAACTAATGACGCATCGTGTCGATGCGAAGATTTGTGTTGTTTATTCAAACATTTTACTAATTAATTGTATTAGTATTATCTTTGAATGAAGCTTGTAGTATTCAAACCAGCGCTTTATAAATCAGATTTTCAATTTTCCGCTGCGTATTTTCGAAAAAGATTTTATAAAGGCAGAGTTAATTAATTAACGGGTTTGGGTGTTACATCTAGGACAACTGTGTAGATTGCCAGATTTCTCAGACAATTAGTTTGACAACTTGATCGCAGGATCAATTTAATTATATTGAAGTAAAATACTAAAAATAATAACGACACAAGTAATTGTTAACCCAGTTCAATGCAAACCACACCTACTCTAGGGGATACCAATCCAGGAAGAGAAACTCACTACTATGAATTAATACTTAGTCTTACAACGCATACCAAAACCTATTGATATGTATGCCTTTTCTTAATCCTAGTGGTTTGGGACCAGACCCACAGGTTATGCGTTTTTAGCTGTTCAAGTGTTGGTGAAGCTCCTCTCTGATTGCGACATGGGAAAAAAGGGTTTTACGTGTATATAAAGTCTACTTATTTAGGTTGTTTTGTATATTTAAAGAGTACAATATTTGATTCAATAATTTCTATAAACATGGTTTTACTAAATTAAATACAATAGTATTATTTTTGTAAAGAAGATTGTAATACCTCGAACCAATGTTTATAAATAACTTTCAATTTTTCCGTTGGGTATTTCTGAAAAAGAGTTAATAAAGGTAGAATCACTACAATAATGGGTTTGGGTGTTACACACATTGCTATCATTTCAATTAGGATAATGATCATAAATTTATCATGGTCCATTCATTAGCGTTGTAGAACCATATCCTTTTACGAGACAATCTTCTCTTTCTCAATTTGTTCTACATTATCAATTAGTAGATCATCCTAGTAGGCAATAAACATATAATTAGAGACACTAGGAAACTCATGTCGACATCCGTTAAACTTTTTTGTGCTTCTTGATTTCGTGTTTCTTCAAGAGAAATCTCTAACAGGGCGCTTTCCATCTTTTTATAAGTATCAGGATTGGCCCCGAAAATTTGGAAGCCCAACCACAAATGTTAAAAACGAACTCTTAATAAAAAAATGTAAAAAGTTTCAAAAAGAATTATCCTTATCTAAATAGTAAATAAAATCAATAACATAAAAAAAAAAGTCATATTTGTATCGAACATAAATAAAATATCCTTATTGTAATGAAAGACATATTAAAAAATATAACTGAGCCACCATTAAAAAAAAAAAAATCACCGAATATATAGGTTTTGAATTACATGTTAAAGGGTTGGGCATGATTTCTATCAACCTTTTAGAAAGAAACTATTTTTTCTTTACTAAGAAACTATAAAAACATCGGTTTATGGATGTATTATTTATTAACCTTGTTTAGATTATACTCTTCTTCATTTGTTTCACAAATTTGTTACAAAATCAATTTTGTTAAGTCCATTATATTTATTATATATAAATGTACATTTATGTCCATGCTTATAAATTGAGGTTGTTTTATTCAATTTTTATTATCAAATCAAATTTAGCATATAATATCAAAATTAACATCGAAGAATTATGAAAATGTGTGAGAAGAAAAAGATTGTTTCAATATGTGTGATGATAATGTTAGTTATGGCACACGCTGATAATTCTCCTCCACCTCCATCACAACCTAGTTCACCAACTGGTCGAATCGCTTGTCTTGCCAAATGTGCTTTTAAATGTAAACGCTTCAAAACAAGAATTCCATTATATGCAGGTTGTGTTGCTGCATGTACATTATTGAAATGTCATAAAGTATTGTCAAAAGTTACTTATGATTGTGCAACTAATTGTTCGATGTCCAAGACCTTTAACATCAACACTGGTACATATACTTATACTTTTGTCTCTTAGATTTTTATAAGAATAATCTTATAAATAATGATTGCCTTATTTAATTTTGCTTCTTACAATAAATGTCTTTTTCGCAGATGCCGGTGGTGTTAATGATATCGTGAATTCATGCTTGAAATCTTGCAAAAACAAATAAAAATGTTACATCTGTAAATCAATGGTTTTAGGAAAAAAGTTGATATGAGAAATTCTATGTAGAATTGGTAAGGTACTGACGTTGTAATGAAATTTGATTTCACAAATAATAAAATAATTTTATCTCATTATTATTCTCTCACATTGTGATATTTTGTTAAAAAATTGACAAAAGATACGATTGAACGTATGTGTAATTGTTTCTGACGTTTTAGTGCAAACATGATTAGTTTTTTGTAATTTTTAATTATGTCGTAATAATGAGTATTATAATTAATTTTAAATATATATTTTTAGTGAAAACTCTTTTTTCACTTGTTCCTATATTATAGGTGTAAAAACAATTACAATCATCGTAAAGAATGAAATCCACCAAAAAATTTATAGTGGCTAATTTTAAAAAAATTATATAATTTTTATATTTAGATTATTTTAATTTGAATAAATGTTTTTCCATTATGGGTTGTCGTTTAATATGATTACGAAGAAAGTCAGCCATAATTTGTATAGGGGACTAAGTGATACAAGTATTTTAAAAATAAAATTAGATATATAATTGTAGACCTGATAACCCATTATATTGATCGATTTTGTTTATGTGAAAATATTCTAAAGCATTCCTAATAAATTTGAATTTTTTGAATTAGACTTAATTATTTAAAAAAAATTAAAGACGGATCATTGAATAAAATGCTTACATTCTTTCCATCAATTTATTGCTTAAAAAATTGGTATAAAATCTCTGACATCTAAGAAGAAATTTGAAAAAATTTGAAATCCTGTTCTCGGCAGGACAGATGTCATACACGATGTCTAGGACAACTGTGTAGATTGCCAGATTTCTCAGACAATTAGTTTGACAACTTGATCGCAGGATCAATTTAATTATATTGAAGTAAAATACTAAAAATAATAACGACACAAGTAATTGTTAACCCAGTTCAATGCAAACCACACCTACTCTAGGGGATACCAATCCAGGAAGAGAAACTCACTACTATGAATTAATACTTAGTCTTACAACGCATACCAAAACCTATTGATATGTATGCCTTTTCTTAATCCTAGTGGTTTGGGACCAGACCCACAGGTTATGCGTTTTTAGCTGTTCAAGTGTTGGTGAAGCTCCTCTCTGATTGCGACATGGGAAAAAAGGGTTTTACGTGTATATAAAGTCTACTTATTTAGGTTGTTTTGTATATTTAAAGAGTACAATATTTGATTCAATAATTTCTATAAACATGGTTTTACTAAATTAAATACAATAGTATTATTTTTGTAAAGAAGATTGTAATACCTAGCAGCATCTAAGATATTCCTATCCATGAGTAACAGTCCTTCGTAGAAGTACTGGATAAGTAGTTGCTCAGAGATCTGGTGTTGGGGGCAGCTGGACACTAATTGTTTGAATCGTTCCCAGTATTCAGAAAGTGACTCGTTGTCACATTGTCTGATGCCGCATATCTCCTTTCTTATGGATGCGGCCCTAGAAGCAGGGAAGTATTTCTCTAGGAAAAGCTTTTTCAGATCAGTCCAGCTTGCAACAGTGTTTGGCTGAAGGTAGTATAACCAGTCCTTTGCAGCTCCTTGGAGTGAGAAAGGGAAGGCTCTTAGCTTTATATGGTCTTCGGTGATTCCTTCAGGTCTCAAGGGTGTAGATCACACGACCTAAAATTCCTTCAGATGCCAATGGGGGTCTTCACCGGAAAGACCGCTAAACTTGGGCAACAGGTGTATTAGGCCGGACTTTAATTCGAAAGCTACAGCAACATTAGGGTATTTAATACAAAGTGAATTATAATTAATGTCAGGTGCTGCAAGCTCTCTTAAAGTCTTTTGGTCAGCCATGGTGTAATTGTTTAAATTAGAATCAGAAGAAGAAATTCAACCGAAAATGGAAATTCAATCGAGACGAGATTAGAAAAATATAAAAATATGACTAAAAATCTAATAAAATCAAATAAAGATTTGTCAAATTTTTTTGGATTTTTTTGAAATTACGAAAATAGTAATAAATTAAACTAAAATAGAAAAACAACGAATTTAAGATTTTTGAGGTGGCGTCTCCTATTCTAAAAATAGGAGATTCTGATTTATTTATTTTTTTCGATGAGGCAGCACAATGGGAACTTAATTCGGAAACAAATTTCAGAAACTGCCCTTTTTTTATTTTTTAGATTTTTTTGAAAATTTGATTTTTTTTTTTTGTGTGTAAGGGTCAAATTGTCTAGCTAATAGCAACTACAGGGTTCCCAGGTAAGGGAGGTGGATCGAGGATCACTTAAGTACCAAGCTTTTCCTAGCCAGAATTCCCGTAGGTGCAAGAATGCAAGAACACAGGACCAAAACACAAAAATATTAATTTACGAAAATAATATTGATTGAAATCGACACAGAGTCCCCGACAACGGCGCCAATTTGATCACTGTCGTATGCGGTCAAAAATAATTGAATTTTGTAAAATGTAGTACAAGGTAAGTTAACCTTGGTCGTCTCACAAGGACTCTTAAAATCAGTTTATCAATATTATAATCAAGTAAGAATTGTAAAAAAGGGGGTTTAGGTTTGGTTTCAATGATTAGAAACGAAGAAAGTAAGTTGATTTAGAAACAGTTGTGAGAAACAGATTAATCTACTGCTCGGAGATTTCAGACTTATCATCGATCATTATATTATCAGTCCCTAAGCGGATTTAATTCTCTTCTGATTATAGAAACGATTAACAAGCGTATTCGATTCTATATGAATTATATTCCTTTTGTTAGATACCGAATTAAGCAAACGGTATACCAAATTAAGCAAACGGTTAAGAACACGTGAATTAACGAATAAGCTAAGTTAAACACGATTACCTTAAGAAATATAAATCAATCAAAACTAATCTTCATGTATATGAAACTTGAATTAAGCAAACAAGAACAAGAACAAAATTGAAAAGAATTAAATAAAACTGAATAATATTAATAACCTCAAGGTCTTGGAGAAATCCCCTTACAACAGATCAACCCTAGTGGTTTAGCAAGTCATAGAATACTAGAGGCTACGAGTGTTTCTCAGAAACTGGAATGAATCAAATAAGAGAGACTAAGGCTCTATTTATAGGCTTTTTCGACTTAATTTCTAAGCAGCATCGTGGTGCGTTGGATTGATCGTGGCGCTATGGGCTAACTGCTTGGTCCTCAAGATTTGCAGATTCTGTGCAGATTTTTTCCATTCTCATCG
This sequence comes from Trifolium pratense, assembly GCF_020283565.1. Lineage (NCBI taxonomy): Eukaryota > Viridiplantae > Streptophyta > Magnoliopsida > Fabales > Fabaceae > Trifolium > Trifolium pratense. The sequence continues at coordinate 20,592,206 of NC_060063.1, read as the reverse complement.
TGGTACGATGTAACCCATCGTGGCACGATGTAAAATTCGGAATTTGAATTTCGCTCCAACATCAAAGTTGTATCTCTTTGTCTTAGCTTTGCAACGCATGCTCGTAAGCCTCAATCCAATACTCGTAGCTCCAGTTATGGCCTGAAGAGTGAGAAGAGGTCAAACTGCTGTTTATTTATGAAATAAGTGTGAAAACAAAATAAAAGAAAAACTATCCTAAACTTAGGAAACTCATTGAAAACACTAGAAATAAGTGGAGAAATCATATAAATTCCGTATCATAAGATAGAAGAAAGTGCAATATAAATACACTGATCAAGAGCATGTGAGCTTAAGAAATAAATTGCCAAGACATGTTCATGTTTATTCCTTAAACATGACCAAATACAAAACTTTCTTTTGCTATTATTTAATCCTTGCCTTAAATGACTTATATCCTATAGAGATTCTCTTCAATAAAGTCCTTGTAAAAGTGCTTCTTTGTCACTTGTTCTGATGTGATGAAATAAGTGCTTATTGTTGAGATATAGTTTTTCACGTGAGAAAAAGTGCAGACTGAAGACTTATAAACTTGCAGTTTTCAACAATTTCAAGTAGAGTGATATATAATGAATGATCTTTAGTTCCTGTCTATATTAATCACTCAAGAGCACTTGTTAGATCACAATAAGATCAGAATTCACTTAAAATATAATTAAGATGTTTGTTATCTTTAAAATATCAAATTAGGAGTTTGCCTCAACAGGAAGATCTTCAGGAAGGCAATTAGAAGTTGGTGACGAACAAACTTGGTAACTTGTAGGACTGCAGAAGGTAGTTGGATGCAAGGAGAGTTTGATGTCACGGTTTGTGGAACCACCTAAAATTTCATGGTTGGTTGGAGGCAAGAAAATCTTCAAGAGTACAGAAAGCTATAATCCGGGGTTTGAAGAGGGTACGGTGTAGCTTGTAGGATTGTCCTATAAATCCAAGGGAAATTGGAGGCAAGCAATTTTCGGGAGTACGGAGAGGTTGACTCCGGGGGCCGAAGAGGAGTGGTGTAATCTTGTGGATCAGCACAGTGGTTGATGGGATGTTGGCATCACCATCGTTTTAAAGACAAGGAGGAGATTGTTGGAAATTGCCTTTGAAACGGAAACGAGGAAGACATGAATCATCTTTTCACGCACAGATTTCGCATAGTTTTCGCACCAGGTGAAATTTGGTCAGTTTCGAGCAGCCTCTGTCTTCACGCACCAGATGAAATTCTGGCGCGCCGTGCGAAATTTTGCGTTATATATATGCTGTTCATTTTGCAGCAGCTGACAAGAGGGAGAAACAAAGGGTTTGGCTAGGGTTCTTCATCCAACATCAATCTAGGGTCAAAGGGGGTTCCTTTGGGTATATTCTAGGGTTGGGGAAGTGATTCTAACACCTTGTAATCACTTATTATTGAAATCTCTTGGTCACAGGAAGAGATTTGGGAAAAGGGTAAAAATAGGGAAAATCTATTTCTTGCAACTCTTTTGTATTGAATGTCATTGTAATTGGTCAGCTCTTTGATGTGAGACTTGTGAAAGTATACACAGTCAATTGCAGAAAGGTAATAAGATAGAGTATCGTCGCACAGGGATTGCGAGTGGAACTTAGTTTCAATTCTTATTCAGTCAATTCTTAACTTATGAGCATAAAGGTAACAAAATATCATTTTGGGGTTTTTATAACAAAGAAATATAAATAACAATAATGAAAATAGGTTTTTATGACAAGAGTTGGAAATTGTTGGAATCAGTGATCATTTTAACTACGATTCAATGCCTGTGTGTGATAAGTGTTGTCAAGACTATTGTGAACAAGCTTTCTTGTGGTGTATGTCTACAACGTTATATAATAAAATGACGGATGAGGTGGGTCCTATGTCTAGGTCACGCTTAATTCATTTCAGTTCAGAAAAGATCTTGCTTGTTTTAACTCACTATGGCCTCAAGGCTTATGTTTAAGCACTAGAGTAAGAAGTATGTGTCCATCCTCTATTTAACCATATTAGTTCATTCAATCCATTTACTATTAGATGTCTCATAATAATAAACTTGTATCTAATCCTAAGTTGATCAAGCTTAGAATCAAATATATAACAAAATAACAAATGAACCAAAATAGCATAACAACACACAACAAATCACATAAATGACTTTAAACTTTCATTGAACTTCACATAATTCCAATATCAAGAGGTTTAGCTCATGGTGAGCTTTACAACACAAATAACAAGAGGAATAGATCTACACATCAGATGAGAATAGAAATGCAAACCTACAAATACGACCACCTAGAGATGATGTCTCAATCTCCAAGTCAGCAGCGCCGCGCCTCTAGTTACCGGAACTGCATCAGAGTTGCGGCGGCGGCTCAAGTAGCTCTCCACGAAACTTAGGTATTCTGCTTCCAAGCTAGCACTTCCTTCTCATTGCATCTCACACTTAGGGTTATTGACTCCTTTATATAGAGATCAATCTTGGATCATGGGCCCTAACCACTTAGAATAAGACAGCCCAAAAGAATGAGGCATATTCCCTTGAGATAACAACAAACAGTACAATCTGCACATGGGAAATCTATCAGCTGTCTTAGCTTCGTCCGGTAGTGCTTTTGTCTTCTTTCACAGCATACGTGGAGTTTTGGATGCATATGCGACTCTACGCAATCTTAATTGTACGGAACTCAAGTCTTGACTCTAATTAGCATGAGCTAGCTCTGAACCATTTTTGTCTTCCTTTAGGTCCAGTGGTCTGTCTTGACTCAAGTTATCACCAGAACTCCTCTTGAAATCTGGTACGCAGTGAACACAATGCTACACAAGATGCTACAGCATGTGCTGCAGCAAGATAGGCGTTGAATATAATAAAGCGATAAATAGCAGAATAATAAATAACACAGATCGTTTGTTAACCCAGTTCAGTGCAACGTCATCTACTCTAGGGAATACTAATCCAGGAATGAATCCACTATAATAGCTCTAGTTCAAAGCCCTCGACCAACACCCGGTACTTGACTTCTCGCCTAGACACTACCTGTGCATTCCTACCTAGGAACCTCCTAGATAATAAGAATTCGTCCCAAATTCCCTCTAACAACACGTATTGTGCTGCTGTCAACTTAATAACGATCAAGGTGGAGACAACCTCCTAAGAAACTAGATTCCACTCTCGCTTAAAGGCTATCGAGTGAAACACACACACACACACTAACTCTGTGCTTCAAAGCTTAGGAGTAGTTTACAATTAACAATCTAGACACAGTCCTAAACTTGTATCAAAGTGACACAAGAAAGGCTCACAATTAACACAAAACTCTAAACCCTAAAAACTCACACTTTTTGTAAACACGGTTTAGAACTCACGAGTTGTATAGACTTGAGGCTTCACATATATATAGTTTTCAATTGTCTTGATGTGCAAGCTAGGTCTTCAGACAAACACAGTTGTAAGAATTGCGGCCAGCCCTATATTATTTTCAAAAATATAACCAAGTTTGTTTGTCAAGCAAAAACTATAACAAGTTATATTTTTGATTTAAATAATAATACTCAAACCGCCTTCAGGAAAACTTGGAGAACAAGGCTTGTTTTGGCTTGGCGCATAAGCTTGCAGATATAATTGAGACAAATCTTGTCTGTGATTTAATATAAAAATTATGCGCAAAAACAGAGCAGACAATGCTGTACGATAATGCTACAGCATCTTGTCGAGCATCTGGCTAGAGTTTGCTTTTGCAAAATGTAGCCAATCACAAGACTCAACAATCTCCCAACTCTTTTTTCTCTTGTTCCTTTATTATAGGTGTAAAAACATTTACAATCATCGTAAAGATTGAAATCCACCAAAACTTTTATAGCGGCTAATTTTTTTATATTTAGATTATTTAAATTTGAATAAATGTTTTTTCATTATGGATTATCGTTTAATCTGAATAAGAAGAAAGTCAGCCATAATTTGTATATGGGACTAAGTGATACAAATAATCAAGCGCTCTAATAATTCCTCACAAATATTTGTTTATGTGAAAATGTTCTAAGGCACTCCTAATAAATTTAATTTTTTGAATTAGACTTAATTGTTTTAAAAAAATTAAAGACGGATCATTGAATAAAATGATTACATTCTTTCCATCAATTTATTGCTTAAAAAATTGTATAAAATTCTCTGACTTCTTAGAAGAAATAATGGAAAGATTTATGAAGAAATTCTCTGATTATGGTACAATCTTTGATGATTGCTTGGATAATTTAAAAAAAAAAAAAAAGTTCTTGAAAGATGCGAGAGGGTAAATCTTGTTTTGAATTCAATGAGCATTGTGCATGGTGTATGCCATGGATGCTAGCTGCAAGATGCAGCAGTTGCAGAGAAGAGACAAATTAGGTGCAGAGAAAGGTTGAAGCAAATGAGAAAATTCTTATTCATGCAACTTGAATGATTAAAATCACTATGATCAATGTTATATGCTAAAGGGTGAAACTAACTATCTAACTAACTATTACAACAAATTCAAACAGTTTGTAACTGCCTAACAAACTTCATTATGCAGTTAGCTTGTAAGGCAAGTGACTGTAGTCTGGGAAGTAGACTAGTTTGTCTTCGAGTAATAATTCACACTCCAAAGTGGAATGAGTTCGTATCCACAAAGATCGTGCCAAAACTACTAGTTTCGGTTAGCAATTGATGCTATAAAAGTAAATTAAAATTAAAAAAAAACTTTGCATTCGCTTTGTTTGTCTGAAAGGGTTTTGAACTTTTGAAAGTAAATAGCAATTAAAGTAAAGATTAATTGAGAGTAAAGGTTTGAGTCTAGATCTTCATGACTTATCATTCCTTCAGAGTCAAAATATTTGCTTTGTTCATTAATTGTTCTTCAAAGCTTGAAGATCACTTCTTCTCAGTAGTTTTTATGATCAGAGTGTGTAAAATTTTGACTTATAGTCCAAAATACTTTGTTATAATCAAAATATATTTTAAAACATAAAGGTTTGACAAAACACATTTTTTTTTCCAATAGTTTTAGCTTTATAATGAAGCAAATACAAATGGAACTACAATTCAAAAAACTCAGTCAAAAATATAAAAAATACACATGTGTTGCTTAAAAAGCAAGGACTAAAAGTTTTTTTTTTTAGATAAATTAAGAGTGTCTAGATATCAAGTTATAAGTGGACATCCCAACTATGTTGGCACCCCCACCTATCCCCTTCCTCTATCTATTAGCTCATATGTATTATTAGAAATAGAAAAAAATATATATACATGGGAGGACTAGGCCTTATCCCAGAGAAAAAAGAAAATGATATTAAATAGTACGATACTGAGGGATTCCAAGCATATCCCACAAGAAGTCATCACATAGCAAAGATGATAATGACTCCCACCATTCCAAGTTGTTATAAGCATGCCCCAAGATGGCAATTTTATCGGCGCACGAATTACCCTCACGATAAATATGTGACCATTGCAAAGTGACTCCACAAGATAAACAATTTAACCACCGATTACGCAAGTCCCATGGCACAATTTCTATATTACTAAAGGCAAGGAGTGCAACTTTTGAATCACTTTCAAGCCAAAGACAGTTCCAATTCTTGTTGTGTGCAATTTCTATAGCAATTGAAATTCCTGGCACACAATAGACAGGTGTTGATCAAAGTGTGTCAACACTTGTCCGTCACGTAGTAGACAGATGTTGACCAAGGTGCGTCAACACTTGTCTATACACAGAACACAGAACACAAAATAATAAAGACAGTAACGTAAATAACACACTAGAGTTGTTAACCCAGTTCAGCCAACCTGCCTACTCTGGGGGATACCAATCCAGGAATGAAGTTCACTATCAGCAGTATTACTTCGAAGCTGAACTCACCCGTTTACAACTCCTCACTTAATCACTACCCAATGACACTTCTACCTAGGAACTCCTAGATATGAGACTCCGTCCCAATTCCCACCTTAACAACACACTCAGCGTTGTTATTAACTCAACGATTACAAATGGTGGAGACACACTCCTATGAAACCAAGATTTACTCTTGCTTAAAAGCTTACGAGCAAATCACACACAACACTAGAACAATCTCCGTACTTCAAAGCTTAGGAGAAGTTCACACTTACAACTCAATAACACTCAGGTCCTAAGCTTGCATTAGTGAGATACAAGAAAGGCTCACAATTAACACTCTAAAATCCCTAAGACACACGCTTTGTAAGAACACGATTTTAGATGCTTGAAACCATATGCTTGCCTTCGTATTTATAGTAGTAGAATGACTTGGGCTTCAAGACAAAATTAGGGCTTCTAGAATTGCGGCAGCAGCTGATATATTTTTGAAAATAATAGTTCTATTTTTGAAACACAAAAATATATTTTCCAAAAATATAATTCCTTTAGAAAAATATAACTAGGGTTTGGCTACCTCCTGAAACACATTAAACACGTGCGCCTTCCTCTGTAAGAAACCTTGAAACAATTCTTCAATCAAATCTTCGAAAGATTGAGTAGAAAATAAAAACCCGCTAGCTGGCGCGCACAGTCAGACAGACAGGTGTTGTTCCAAAGTGTACCCACATTTGTCACAACACTTGGGGTAGGCACATATGTCTCAACACTTGGCTAAAAGATGTTTTTGCAAAATGTAGCCAACATACAAAAACCCAACAGCAATGATCAATTCCATGATCTCCGTATGAATGACAGAAAGGCCATGGTTTTCACTTAATTTCTGTGCAAAACAGCCCCTAAACCTTGTCGTGTGATCGCGAAACAGGCCTCCATAAGCAGCCGAGACATTCGTAACGGATCCGTCTGTATTTGCCTTCATCCATCCGAAGAGTGGAGACCGCCAAAGCACCAATCTATTAGATGATGCAGCTACTAGCCTGGGCGCAAGCTGGAACTTCTGCAGAATTGCAATTTCTGCTACGTTTGACAGCCCGGGATCTAACGTTGTGCTAAGTTTGCTTGCCGTTAAAATTTTCGATTGTGCAGCGTGCATAGTTATCTTTGCATTGCTGAAACGAATGTCGTTTCTTGCCAACCAAATGGAATGGAAAACATGAAGAACCGCGGCTGTAGCAATGTTGGTAAGGAAGGCACTCCAATTGGCATCGAAGCTTTCAAATAATGAGTGAAAGCTGCAATTAAACTGGATATGCAAAATCGACCCCAGCCATTTCCATAAATTATTCGCGAAGCTACACGTGAGAAACAAATGAGGTGTTGTTTCTGATTGCGATAGGCAGAGGTCACGGGCAGAGACCACAATGCAACCCCGCTTTCTGAGATTTTCATCCGTAGGCATTCGATTTTGAAAGCAGCACCAAGCTACAAAAGAAGATGAAGGTGGTACAAAGTTATGCCAAATCCAACTTGTCCAATCAAGCTTTTGCTATGTTGGGAATAGCAGCACATATGCTTGCTTTGCAGTCAAATTTCCATCATTATAAGCACATCATATCAATTGATCCTCCATTGGTTGTCGCGGGAGAATAATCTCATGGATGCTGTCTCGAATAGAAACATCATGATTAACAAAAGTAGCTGGTAAGATCCATTCTCCATTCTCAATAAACGATGACACTTTTGCCTTGAGTAAAGGATATACGGTTACCGGAAAATTAAATTTGACCGCCAGCGGTTCATCTAGCCAATTCTCGAGCCAAAAAGAAACCGAGTGACCTGATCCAAGAAGCCATTTCATGTTGTCATTTACTGTGTGCACATGTTTCTTGATTCCATTCCAAATGGAGGATTTTAAGTAGGTACCAGTTGGCATTCCAAACCGCAAGTAACGAGATCTACACATTACAGCCCATTGATTATTACTAGAAAGAAGCTTCCAACACAGATGCAAAATGAGAGACTCATTAACTTGAACGAGAGGGCGGATATCCAGACCACCTTCATCATAAGATGTACATATCTTCTGCCATGCCACCGTACAAATTTTCCGAGTGCTAATATCGCCACTCCAAATAAAATTACGGATCCATCGATCAAGCTTTTTGAGGAGAGTTTTAGGCCAAGCATAAATATGGAAAGAATAGACCATCATACCATGGATGACAGCCTTCACTAATTGGACTCGCCCCATGATTGTTAGTAACGCACCCTTCCAAGAAGCGAGCTTCACCTTTATGTTATCTGCAATTGCTTGGAAATGAATAACTTTAGGCTGCCCAATAAAAATTGGACAACCCAGATAATAACGAGAGGGCGGATATCCAGACCACCTTCATCATAAGATGTACATATCTTCTGCCATGCCACCGTACAAATTTTCCGAGTGCTAATATCGCCACTCCAAATAAAATTACGGATCCATCGATCAAGCTTTTTGAGGAGAGTTTTAGGCCAAGCATAAATATGGAAAGAATAGACCATCATACCATGGATGACAGCCTTCACTAATTGGACTCGCCCCATGATTGTTAGTAACGCACCCTTCCAAGAAGCGAGCTTCACCTTTATGTTATCTGCAATTGCTTGGAAATGAATAACTTTAGGCTGCCCAATAAAAATTGGACAACCCAGATAATTAAACGGAACGTTACCCGCACCAAAACCAAGTAAATTCGCGATCATCAACAATCTAGCATTAGATATAGCACCCGCGTAAAATTTACTTTTCTGTTTGTTGATCAACTGGCCGGAGACCTCACCGTAAGGACTAAAAGTTGTGACATCACTTATTTTTTTAAATAAATCTTTGTCCCTATAAATATCTTAAATTTCTTTTTTAGTTCCTATAGAAAAATTTCAACAAGTCTTGATACTCCAAATATTTTCGTCACAACTTTTAAATCAACTAATACGTATCATTCAAAATATTGATTTTATTTCCCCGGACAAGTTTAGTACAGTATAGAAATTTCTCTTTAAAAAGGTTAATTTTTTTTAAAGGGTTAAATAGTTCTTGGTCTTTATAAATATCTCGAACTTCATGTTTAGTCATACAAAAAATTTCAACAAGTTTCGATCCGTCAATATTTTCTACTATAGAAATTTCAACAAATTTTGATCCCCTAAATATTTCATTACAAGTTTTGGCCTCTCCTATTAAATCAACTCACTTGTATCATTCTAAATTTTGATAGAAAAATAATTTTCGAACATATTATCATAGTAATTCTATCTCACTCTACTTAAATTTAATTTGGATAATATGCATGCAATTTTCACTTACAACATTGTAAACCAAAATAAAAAATTCAACTAAACTCTAAAATATTCAATATTGACATTGACAATTCCTTTTTTTTATCGATCTTTGTTCACCTTGTACAGAAATATGGTTAATATATTTATATTGGAAAAAAAAAAAAAAGAAGAAAAAAAAAAGTCAGTGAAAAGAAGAAAAAAAAGACATGTCTTTTTTTTTTTGAAGAAGCCAAAATGATATATATTAACACTAACAGCCTCTCCAGCACAAGGCGTACCGAGGTAGACTATAAAAAATACATAAGAGTCAGAGAGATACAATCAAAGTAAAATCAAAGTAAAATCATACAAGGCCCAAACACAACAATGGACTAGACCACTAGCTATGGTAGTTTAAAGCTAACGTGATGTTCGTCGTCTTCAACCACCTGAAAGAGAAAAGCTTGATCTTGTCTAATAAAATTTGAGGTGTGCCTATTGAGCCTTTGAACAACCGATGATTTCTCTCTGTCCATATCACCCAAACACAAGCGAGCCACACAAGCTGCAGAAAGGACCGTCTCGCACGAGAACCACCTGATGATGCCGTAAACTGGACAAAATGATCACGCAGAGAGGTGGAATCCACAAAAGAAATACCAATCCAGGCGCGAACTAAATCCCAAAGCGATCCAGAAATACTACATGAGAGAAATAAATGATGAGCCGTCTCAGTCACTCCACATCCGAAAACACAAGTGGCACCCGTAGTAGACAAAACGCCATGAGTAACCAGGTTTGCTCTCGTAGGCAACCTGTCCCGCAATAAACGCCAAGCAAAGATGGAAACCTTCAAAGGAACCTGAGAATGCCAAATAAGGTTATCCGCATCATCCAAAGTAACTGAATCCTGAGACGTCAGATGCTGATAAACTCCCCCAACCGTATAACCTGTGTCAGGGTCAAGACTCCACTGCCACCTGTCAATAGCCTGATCCTGCAAAGAAATGTCAAGAAGTAAAGACTGACACTCCCCCAACATCTCCTCCTCCCACACCAACAAACGCCTCCGCCACTCCCACGCCCCCCCATCTGCCCCCTAACCTAAAGCAAACATATATGCGACCGACCGAGATTTGGTTACAGCCAACTCAAAAAGGCGCCCAAACCGCTCCCTCAACGAAATCCCATCCAACCACGGGTCTGTCCAAAAAAGAGTATCTGACCCATCCCCCACCCTCCTCGAGACATGCTCCCTAAACCACCTGCCTCCTAGCTCACCAACACCCTCCCTAATACGCACTAGCTCCCTCCACCACACTGATCCTCTCTGGCCTCCCGCCCGAAGACTACCTCCCTCAAGCCCATACCTCGCTACCAACACTCTAAACTACAAACCCTCTCTATCCACCAGCATCCTCCAGCACCACTTCCCCAACAACGCTATGTTGAACTCACGCAACTGTCTAACCCCCAAACCTCCATACTCCTTACGCAAACAAACAGATTTCCAACTAACCCAAGAAATCTTCCTAGATTCCTCACAACCCCCCCCAAAAAAATTTGATGAAAAGAGATTCAATAGAGGAAATAATACCTGAGGGAGCTTTGAAGAAAGAAAGGGCGTAGACAGATAAAGAGGTCAAGACAGATTTTAACAGAACCAGACGACCACCAAAAGACAAAAAGCGACTCTTCCACCCAGACAATCTATTTATTATACGATTCAACATCGGTTCCCAAAACACCAAACGTCGCGGATCACCCCCAATCTGAAGACCCAGATAAAGGAAAGGAATCTTTCCCACTTTACAATAGAGAGTAGACGCAACTTCGCATAACCAGGACTCGGGGATATTAACGCCAACCAGCATACTTTTATTAAAATTAACCTTCAAGCCAGACATAGTCTCAAAAAGCACTAGAACTGCCCGCAAAGCCCGAACATTTGCCCAACTTTTTACCCCCATCAAAAGAGTATCATCAGCAAATTGAAGGTGCGACACCGAGACCGACCCCTGTCCACCAACACTATAACCTTGAAACAAATGACGCGCCACCATAGCTTCCATAAGCACATTAAGGCCCTCAGCCGCCAGAAGAAAAAGGAAAGGAGAAAGCGGATCACCCTGCCTAAGGCCTCGCCGAAGACGGAATTCATCAGTCGGACTGCCATTAACTAGCACCGAAGCCGTAGCCGTACAAACACACTCTCTAAACCATTTCCTCCACAAAGTCGGAAAAGACATTCTTCCCATAACAGCATCAAGATACCCCCAATCCACCGAATCATAAGCTTTTTCAAAATCCACCTTGAACAGCAAAAGATCCTTTTTAGACTTCCGCGCCTCATCCATCACCTCGTTAGCAATGAGAATGCCATCTAGAATTTGTCTGTTCTTTACGAACGCAGTCTAAGACTCAGAGATAACACTACCAATCACTTGACGCGGCCTGTTAGCTAAAACCTTCGCCAGAATTTTATAGAGGCTTCCGACAAGCGAAATAGGGCGAAAATCATTCAGCCTTTGAGGACTATCCGTTTTAGGGATTAGAGCAATAAAAGTCGAGTTGATACCTTTTGTCAACCTGCCGTTCCGGTGAAAATCAGAAAGAAAACGCATCACGTCGCCACGAAGCTCAGCCTAAAAATCTTTAATAAAGCCAAAATTAATTCCATCAGGGCCTGGGCTTTTATAACTATCGCAATCCCACACAGCTAGCTTCACTTCATTCTCCGAAAAAGGTTTGGTTAAACCTCCAATCTCCATCGGATTTAACCTCTTGAACTGAAGGTCGTCAACCCCAGGTCTATCCACATTAGGAGCCTGAAAATGAGACTCAAAATGCGAGAACACCGCCTGCCTAATAGGATTAACACCCTCCAACGTAACCCCATCAACCTGAATGACGGACAAAGCGTTCCTTCGACGACGACTCGCCAAAACTGAGTGAAAATACTTAGAATTTGCATCGCCTTCCTTGAGCCACAACGAGCGAGATTGTTGCCAGCTAATGCTAGCATGCAACCTAGAAAGCGAGTGAATGTCATGCGAAACCCCATGAAGCTCAACGAGATCCTCCTCAGAGATATCATCTTCCTCCCCCTTCTCATCAAGAGTTGCCAGCCTGTTCTTCAAATTATCTATATGACTAGGAAGATTCTGAGTATGAGACTTATGCCATTCTTTTAAAGCCACCTTAATCATCTTAAGTTTTTCCTTTAAAATATAACCACCCCAACCATCGACGTGGAACGAATTCCACTTATCTCTGACAAACAAGTTATACCCAGGTATATCTTTCCAACACTTAAGCATCCGCGATGGTCTTGGCCCCCAATCTTCCTCATCCGCAGAAAAGACCAGAGGACAATGATCAGACAACCCCCTTAGTTTGGCCATTTGCTTACAGTTTGGCCAATTTAAACACCACTCCTCTGAGAGAATAAACCTATCAAGACGGCTCATCGAACGACCATCCCCTTTAAACCAAGTAAATTTACGACCGATTAAGGGAAGATCAATCAACGTGTTATCTTCAATGAACCGATTAAAAGGAATATGATCCGAGGATCGACGCCCATCCCTAACCGAACGTCTTTCATCAATGTGTTTGACCGCATTAAAATCCCTGCACACACACACCTTCTTCCCTGCCAGCAAGTGAAGCCGCACCGAAAGAAGATCCCACAACTCTTGCTTAGCCCCATCTTCACAGGGCGCATAGACATTTGCCACATAAAATTCTTCCCCTGTCTTTGAGAACCGCCCATGACACCACAACACATGCTCTCGGCTCTCGGTCGACCACACCTCCACCTCCGAAGAATCCCACACAGTTAGAAGCCCTCCAGATGCCCCAACCGATGGACGATAAGAAAAACAATGCGAGGAATTACCCCAGAGAGTCGAGCTAAGAAAAGTATCACAAATTTGCAACTTAGTTTCTTGAATACACAGAATGAAGGGTTTCAACTCCCCCACCATCTTACGCACTTCCTTCCTCTTCTTAGGGCCTCCCAGCCCTCTAACATTCCAAGAAATAATCTTCATAACAGGCTCTCTCCCCCTTCCCTAACAAGAGAAAAAACATCACTTGCACCCATTCTCCTTCCTGAAACCCCCCGACTCGACCATCAACCCTGAATCCACCCTCTTGCCTTTACTCGCCCTAGAAAGAATATTGAACATATTCACATTGTCCCCCTTAAACTTAACCCCAATAGCTTTCCCAATCTCCCACACATCATCCACCGCCAACTGGTCATTGCCGTGAACAGCCACCCAATTCGTCCAATCGTTGTTTATAGAACCCGACGAAACTGAATCTCCAGATGAAACATGACGGCTCATAGAGCAGGACCGATTGAACCCATCCCCGCCCCTGCGCCGATGAACCTTCTTCTATAAGGCCTTTAACACCTCACAGCGATCTTTGCTTGGCATTCTAGCCACTTTTTTAAGACTATGGAATGGATGACGCAGCACACCTCCTGCTTTCTTTCTCCTCGGATCCAGATCCACTTTCCGCTTAAGGCTCGGTCCGTTAAGAATCTGCTTTCTACTTTCCTTACTTGCTGAGAAGATCACTCCCGCATCCCCATAATTCTGATCCTGTAACCACTCCAAACTCCAAGGCCCAGATATAGTGGAACGCCTCGCCTCCGGGGGACAAGAACTAGTGCGCTTACTAAGAAGCGGCCGACAAATAGAAGAAGCCGTTGCATCCCCCGATGGGGGGACACATCTTTCCGACCAACTGGTTCTCCCACCACTTCCTGAGAGTCCATTCTTAAAACTGAATTGGTCCCAACTCCCGCCGAACCAGGATTAGCTTCAAGCTTATCTAGAAACTTTTCATCCTGCATGCCTTGAGGTTTATTATGATCCTCCACTTCAATCCCTTCCTTAAACTGATTAACTAACAAATCAACATTGCGATTAACCTCATGATCATCTAGACCCTCGCCACAAGAAGATTCTGCCTCACTCTCCTCTTCAAAGAGACAAGAATCCTCTCCCAAAGCATACCCCCACTCCTCCACAACCTTAATCTCTACTTGAATGCCATCTACCAAGACAGTCACACTTCTTTTGATTATGTCAAGTTCAGGTGTAGCGATCAAAACCCGTGCGAAGTCGAGACGATTCTTTTCAGCAGAACAACAATCAGTTCGAAGAAACCCTCCACAATCAAAAACACACAACTGAAAGAATTGCTCGTTCCAAGCATGAATGGGAACACCATACAAGCACACCCAAGCCCCTCTCCGATAGGGTGAAGTCTCATTTTCCCACCTCGTCCAGCTCGAAAAAACAAGTTTGAAAAAATCCTTAGCACTGTCGAACGTGGCATTAGTGTCAGTATTCTCTATATTACGAACAAAAACCTTATCAGCGCCCATTGGTATGAGAACCAAATCATTAAAGCCTGCATCCCTTATCCTGTTCTGCAGCACAGGAATCGCCTCACCATTGACAACTGAAGCCACTACACCATTAAGGGCCCACTTAGAATCATCGGGTTTTGAATGATAACTTCGCAGGAAGACTTGACGCTCCTTAACTGCATTATCTGGCTGCTCGTTTGGGGTCCTCGTCACCATCTTTGTTGAGTCAGCCTTTTTAAGTAACTCCTCCTTCCTAGCCCCTAACTTGATAACTATGTCCCCCACCTGCACTCCTTCCGGGGCTTCACTACCTTTCTTTTCCGCCCTTAAATCTAAAACTTCAGCACAGTTGGAATTTTGTCTCGGCATCTTGAAGCTGTCAACGCTTCCTATGGGTGCTACCTGCCTCATCGAACTTTGTCTCCCTGCTTTCGACGGCTGCACTTTGACACCTGTTTCCATTCCATCCTTTTGCCTCTCCGGGTTCCTTCCCAATTCAAAAGCATTACGGTCAAACATGGCTACGCTAGCTTTAACACGGAAGTAACCAAACCAGACATTGTTAAGGGCCTTCATCAATTTTGTCACATTCTTAACATTGAAAAATTTGACAAATCCATAGGGTTGACCGTATCTATTTTTTTTTTTTTGCGACGAACACATCCTCCAGCACACCACAAACTTCGAAACCCTTTCTCAGATAAAAATTCGACATTTGTGCTGGAAAATTTGTAAAATAAAAAGAAACGTACCGTTTAAGGGCAGACCCCGAAGCACCTCCCACACCATTGTTATTCTCAACATTCATAACATCACCTTTCCTCTGATGTGAGGCCTCTTTCACAACACCTTCACCGTCAACTCTCTCTTCCTTATCCATTCCATTAACAGTAGCAGTTGCAGGTCTTGATTCCTTCAACGCCACGTCCTTCCTCCTCCTCCCACCGCCATCACCTTCACCGCCAACCCTGTTATTCACTTGCTTCGCTAATCCTTGTACCGTTCCCTTTTCGATTGCCACATCGCGTCCTTCCTTCTCCTCCCAGCCGTTCTTACTCCGGTCTGTACCTGCAAACGAAACGCCGTCCTTCTCCATATCCTTTGAACGCCCACGCCGATCAATCATCTCAAGCCGCCGCCGTGCTCCTTTTGAAGCGGATCGAGAACGATGATGGGTTGATGATGATCGCGTATGTTTCCTTTTGCCTGATCGATGGATTGTGTTCATCCCTCTGTTGTAAAGCGATCTACTTCTTCCTGAACGGTTGCGATCGTCCACTTGGTGATTGGGATCAAGACATCTATCGAGAGAGCAATCCTGTCCAGGCTTTGATTGCATTTTGTTTTGAAATCCTCTGTTCTGTCTCACTCTGTCCAGCCCCTCTTCGTCGTGTCGTAGCGCTTTCCAACGTCGCCGTCTTACCTCGGTCCATTCTCCGCTATTTGCTGAAGACCCACCCCTTTTCTGCCTTGCTTTCGGTAAAGGCGGTGACCGGAACGGCCGCTCTAGGCTTGCCCTAGATGCAGCGTTGCTCCTTCTCTCTCTACCCCTCTCTCTCTCATAATTTTATTTCTAGTATTTGCACACAGGAATGTAAATTTGTTGCCTGTTCAACTTCTTTATTTTTAGGACGACATTGTAAAAAAAAAAAAAAAAAAAAAGACATGTCTTGGTCTCTATAAATTTTGAGTACGATGAAGCAACGTGTCATGATGTGGAATGACAAGCAAAACGTGTCAAGCCATTGTAAAGGATTCTTTGTTTGACATGGCATAACAATACACATTTTGTTGCACTTCTATGTTGCAACAAAATATAAAATAAATAAAAAATTGTAATTCATTGCTACATCCATATATCGATTCGTAACAGTTGGTTAAGAGTGGTTTCATACACATAACATTTCTGAATTTGGATTGTGGAAGCCAAAGGTTTTCTTGTTAAATATAGGTCGGTTTTGTCTTGTTTTTATTCGTTGATCTACTTTTTATGTGTTGATTGATTCTTTAATCGTGTTTTGTGTAACACAAGTTATAATGTTCTATTTATAACATAGATAATATGCATATTCCTTTGTAAATTTATGTAATGTGAAATTTTATTTTTATGATTGTTATCCTAGTAATAAACAACATGCTAGAAAACGTAGACACATCTCACACATGTGAATCCTTAATATTAATAAAGTCACTTTAGAGATTCAAGCACAAAAGTGTGTGTGATAAATGAGTTTGGATGAAAAATGGGCAAGTTGATCAATTTTGGATAATCCTATTTTGCATTTTCAAAGATTGATTGAATCTATTATAGGTTGTTTTGGTACTATCTATTAATCACGGACACAAACACTGATACTAGATATGGTGCAAACACTGGTAGCTGACATGTTGACATCATGTAATAATTTGAGAAAATGAATCATTTGTATGCAATTCAATGTGACATGCATGTTGTACCGTGTTAAGAAGTCTTACATCAGTTGTGAGATAGCCGGTAGAGACAATTCTCAACTTACAAACCGGTTTTGTAGGTTGAGTTAGGCCAAACTTTCCGGTCTAAAAAATCCACCTTTAATCAAAAGTGTCTCAGGTTTATAGAGTTTGGTATACTAAAACGGGATACTCTATTAAATGTTGCTATGAACTCAAGCTTAATTTATTGTTGCATTTTTCATGTTTTGCTGATCATGAATCACAACAATAGGAGAAGCTTTCATAAATATTCAATTTACCTGCGAAAATTTTGTAGTACTTGAAGATAAAGATGCTTGAGGTGAGGAATGGCATCAAATCATTTCTCAAACTCTGAAGGAATATATAACATTTTTCATCAACCTGCTCTCATCATTGCCGGATGTTCGGTGTTTGTAGCTCTTGTGCTCTCCATTTTTCTCATTTTTCAACATCTTCGATCGTATACCAATCCTTCGGTACATTTTTTTTCCTCTCTCGTAGCTATGTTGTTTTATATATTTTTTTTGTTTGCTTTTTGTATGACATGAATTGTAGGTAAGTTCTATGAAGCTTGGTCATATATAGTGTTTTAAAATGTATTTACTAGCAATATCGACTCTTAAATGATCATAATGTGAAATGCATTTAGTTAGTTAAAGCCTGCGAAACACAAACACCTACATGTTGACAACAACAATAATTTAAGAAAATGAAGTGATTGAATGTAACTATATGTGTCAGTGCCATATTGATGTCGGTCACTGATGTGTCCCGACACACCTTTAATCTGAAGTGTCGTTGCTACATAGATTAAAACTCATGCATGTCTGAAAAAAGAGAGAAAGTAACAAATTATGTGTGCTTTTGCTTATTCTAGTTGCAACATTTTATTTTGAAAATGAGTTTTACAATTTAGATTGGTTCACATTCAGGAACAAAAATGGATTGTTGCTATCATTTCTATGGTCCCAGTCTATGCTACCGAGTCTGTAAGATTCTAATACTCTTGAGAAACATATTTCTGATTTCATTTTAGCAGAATGTTAGGCTCATCTTTAACTTTTCAGAACTGTTTTTGAATTGGTTTATTTGAGCTTTTATATTGACATAAGCACTTGTGATACTGTTTGAAAGAGCTTATGGAAACAACTTATCACATGTCCATAAGCTGTTTTCAGCTTGTTTCAGTAAGCTGTTCAGGACAGCTTATGGAAAGAGCTTATATCTTATATGAAAACAGGGACTGTGTGTCTAAAGCTATGAGACAACGAGATTGCAGGCTATTCATCGATGATAACTCGGCTTTTATATATTCTTCTCTATCATTTCAGATAATTTCTTTGTGGAATCCAAACTTATCTTTAGCATGTGACATTTTAAGAAACTACTATGAAGCCTTTGCTCTATATTCTTTTGGCAGATATCTCATCGCATGTCTTGGTAAGTTGCCTACTGTTAATTCAATAGCATAGGAATATAGCTAATGTGATGCTAAATGTCGGAACTTCGAAAATATTTTGCATAGTTCTTTTCTTTAAATGAAAACTGTTAGGTGGTGAAGGAAAGGTTGTAGAACTACTTGAAGATGAATCTGAAGAAAACATCAAAAAGCCCTTATTGCACGACTCCGATGAGAATAATGGCACAGAACAAAGATCATTTTGCAACTTCTTTTGGCATCCATGCAGGCTTGGAAAAGATCTTCTTGCTATCGAAAAATTTGGTCTTGTCCAATATGTAGGTGATAAAATTTTCCTTAGCAAGGGTCCATTAATGCTTTAAAGTGACTATAAATAAGCGTAATTTCACTTAGATACAGTGCAGATGATCCTAAAGACTGTTTGTGCATTCTTAGCAATGATACTGGAACTTTTTGGTGTTTATGGTGACGGGGAATTCAAATGGTATTACGGGTATGTTTCTTATACAAAACTAGATTAGTGTAATTTCGATACACTGTCAATCAATCACAATCAACCGTAATGCAAATTTTAAAATAGTTATAATTAGAGCTAAACGGTTTCGGGGCTGGAACCACTTGATGCCAGAAGTGACCCCCAAACCAGATTAGGCAGTCTAGTGGGCCGGATACTGGTGGTGAAAACCAAAAAAAAAAAAGTTAAACATTTTCAATGATCCGAAGCTTATAGTGTAAAAAATCTTTATACTGACACATCTCATAAGGTTTATCGTAGCGTCTTGCATTATTTTGCAGGTATCCATATATGGCTGTAGTATTGAACTTCAGCCAGATGTGGGCATTATATTGCCTTGTGCAGTTCTATAATGTTACTCATGAGAGACTTCAACCGATAAAGCCACTTGCAAAGTTCGTCAGCTTCAAGGCTATAGTATTTGCTACTTGGTGGCAAGGTCTCGGTATTGCGCTATTGTGTACGTTTAGAGTGCTACCAAATGACGGAAAATTACAAACCGGACTGCAGGACTTCTTAATCTGTATAGAGGTGGTTCCCTCTTTGTCAGAACTGCACACAATCTTTCGATTCTTTTTCGTGCAAAGACTAATTAGAACTTGTGTTCATGATGATGCAGATGGCCATTGCAGCTGTTGCTCATGTATTTGTATTTTCCGCAAAACCGTATCATTTTCTTCCCGCTTCTCCTGGAAAAGTCAAGAAGGAAACTATAGAAGCGAAATTGGATATAGATGAAGGGGGAGAGCATAAACCAGCTGTGCTTAAAGAGACGACGACTCAAGTGGAGGCTCCAAGAACAAGTGTCAAAGAGAGCGTCCAGGATATAGTTGTTGGCGGTGGACAACGAGTAAGTTACTTGCATAACAAATAAACATAAGTTGTATTAATCGTCATTTTTAAGACTTAGTCCCATCGTATTCATTGGTTTAATTTAATTTTCTTGTATATATCATCACTCAACAACGAACAGGTTGTCAAGGATGTTGTACTGACGATAAATCAAGCAATAGGGCCGGTTGAAAAGGGAGTGACTAAAATTCAGCAGACTTTACATCACAAAAAAGTGGTTTCATCAGATGAAGAGGAAGAAGAAACAGATATGGAAATTGAGACTAATGTCACAAAATCTCAGTGAACAAAGGGAATGATATGGCAATAGTGTAATTATATGGATTAAAGAGAAACTGAGTTTTCCTTTGTTTTTCAGATTAAAGATTACAGACTATATGTGAAATGTTGTAGCCGTTTTACATTGGAAATTTCATGCAAATGCTGATGCAGCTTCATATAACAATTTTCATCCAATATGACTAGTGCTAGAATAGATTGTATTTATATAATTTCTCATATACTAACCAAAATGAATCAATGATAAAATGATTAAGAGGTCCTTTAAATATTTTGTAGTTTTAAACAATAAGCATCCTTATTTTTTTGTTGAGAATAATGCTTAAATTTTTTTTTGAAGATTTTATATTTAAATATATTTAAAATAGATATTATTAGGATTTAAGATTTATATTTCTAAATTTTAAAAATATCTTTAGAATATTTAAGATTAGTTCTTTATTTTAATTAAAAGATATGACGTAGAATTTTGTTTGTTTTATTTGTAGTTATATATGTAGTCATAAATTATTTCTAAACCGGAATCTTAGGATACCACCACTAATAGAAGGACAAGGACAGGAGATTTGAACACCAGCCAGCCATAGCTATGATGAATATATGCGAGTAGTATTCTCTATATAACAATATATTTCACGGGAGTTTCTCATATAAAAATATATTCCACTAAATTCCACAATATAAAATACAAAAATATAAAATAAGCAAAGATCATTGCAAAAAGAAAATGATGTTTCTTTTTTACTTCCTATTGAAAATTTAATATGCTGGCCTAAAACTCTTGGAAAATCTAATACATTTCCATGATTCTGGAGATAAGAAAAAAACTGAACTATAAAATGAAACAGATGAATTAAGGATATACATTTTCATGATTTCATCCTCAAAAACAATTATTTCTATTGATACAACAAATTTTTTATATTTCATGTGTCATCTCCAGAACAGCATATATCTGAACAACAGCTGAGGCAACTGTAACATCCTAAACCAAT
Source organism: Trifolium pratense (assembly GCF_020283565.1). Taxonomy (NCBI): domain Eukaryota; kingdom Viridiplantae; phylum Streptophyta; class Magnoliopsida; order Fabales; family Fabaceae; genus Trifolium; species Trifolium pratense. Next base: position 20,571,138 of record NC_060063.1, on the reverse strand, counting down.
ACAAAGCTGAGAAAATACAGTTGCACATTGGTTGTTTATTTTGATACAGCATTTTATGCAACACATGCAACAGCAAAGGTTGAGGCACCTGCTACAACAATCTGAGGCAGCCTTAGCAAACATTTCAGCACTATCAGGCAATGTTTCTACAGCTCCTGGTGGAATGTTCTCAACAGTTGCAGCCAAGTTGCCAAATCCTATACCTGTTTTTGGAAGCAAAAGCAGTCTCTCTCCTTGGACATCTTCACCTTTTTTCTTTTTTGATACCTTTTTGCAATGATTTTCAAAGAATGATCAGAAAAGTTTGTTATGAGTACAAGTTTATATGTTATATCACAATATATACTATGAAGCACGGACACAGATAGTGGCGGAGCCATGATTATTAGAGTCTGGGCAAAATTTCACATGTGATATAATATATAAATAGTCCAACAAAAAATCTCAGTTTTGCCATAAACTAACCCCTAAAAATCTCAGTTTTACCAAAAACTAACCCCTAAATATACCAATAATTTTGGCCATAGCCCAGGCAACTGCCCAGGCTTGCTGGGCCTTAGAAACTCCCCTGGACACAGACACATATATCGGGCATGACAAAAACACTGACACGTCAACATCGATAAAAATTTGAGAAAATGATATAATTCAACATAATCATAAGTCCCAGTTTCGCACATTGACGTGTGTCCAACACCGGGACATGCCTACTCCAAGGAGTGTCTATGCTTCATAGATTATGAGGATTGAATTACCAATTGGCTAGTTTAGTGATAACCCTTTACATTGTATATTAAGGATTTAGGATTTATGGTGTATTTCATTACGTGTTTTTCGTATGATTCTTCACATAAAATTCACATTTTTTGGTTATAACAAACTTTTGAGAAAAATGTGGATTTGAGAAATCATTGATAGTTATGAGTATTTTATGTGAAAACCAACACAAAAAGCATCTAATGAAATGCACCTAAACTTTGTCCTAATAATTGATGTAAAAAACTTTTACAAATTTTTAAGTTATATTGCACCATGTGGATATTTATACAAGTATTTTAGAAAGTAATATTGCAACACAACGTGATGGTGAGACATGATTGGACTAGAGTGTAAAGTTATTTTACATTGTCAGTATATAGTTATTAAACTTTATACAACAATATTCTTTTATTACGAAAAAAAAGGAAACATGCATTGTTAGTGTAAATAAGTTGTACACTGACGTCAAATGAGAATTCAGTATTTTGCGGTTATAACGTAGGAATATCATGATTCATGAGTTCTCGCTTGATGTCTATATAAAATTATTTTGCAGTGACAATGCATCTCCATTAAACTCATATGGAATACATACCTTTTTTCCATCTGATTGCTTGGCTGATTGCTTGGCTTTCACTACACGGTCAATCTCAAGAACTGCCATACGTGTATACTCGGACAAAAAGCCGGTTTGTAAGCTCAATTTTGAAACCTGCCAATTAAAATGATGTGATACAAGAAAAAGTATTAAAATGATGTGAATACGTCGAGTGATGATGCAGAAAGTAATTACAAACCTTCTGTTCTATTTCTTTACTTGAAGTAAGCCATGCTTGAGCAGTAAGATACTCTATTTGTTCTCTTGCAAAAACCTGTTAAGGAAAAATGTGCGCAACAGAATTTCAATTTATATTCAATAATGAAAAACGATTAGATTCTCTCAAGAAATTGTCGGTATAAATAATTCTTTATAACAAAGAAACTTAAATTTTAAATATGCTATATAGTTTAGAACATTACCCTTTCTACAGGCATGTCCTTAGCACTTTGTAACTCCAAATTTATTTCGAAGTTACTGAAATCGGCCAAGATACCTTTTACTTTAAGAACTTCTGGAAAGTTTCCCTTGTATTTTCCAGATAAAGTCAATGGACCATCTGACGAAAGATCGGGAATATGTGAAGGGTACACCTATACAAACATTGAAAATAATGGCATCAGAGAGATACAGGATCAGGGAAAGCTAGATAAAAATGCAACACATACAACCGAAAAAAGTTTACCTCAAATTCATCAAGATCATCCAATACGTCTATTGTAATATTTGCAAGAACAAGAGACGAAGCTTTGCCAAAAAGTTTTCGCATTTGAGGCTCGACCAAATCTGGCAATAAATAAATAATTGAAATACATCATAGTCACATTGAAGATACACTTCTAGTCTTCAACAACTAACGATTTTAAAAGCGTGAAAAACATGCTAACTCGCAGACACACCTAATAGTAATGGTAAATCAGAATTTTTATCTACTTTTGTTTCAAATAGTTATGCATCTCTTGCAATTAAGAGACGAGAGGCGTTATTTTTTTGCAAGAGAGCTTTTGGATAAGCTTCATGAAACTTGTATGTAAAGTGTCAACTCAGTGTCATAGAACACGATCAGGTTTTCCGATTAGGATGCATAGATTATGCAACCAACCTCTTGTTATGCATATGTTTATTGACATTGATAATAAAAAATTCTCTAGAACCCAACAATGTCACTAAGCTTATAAAAAAAGAACGATAAACAATGAAAATGATATTTACTTTTTGAAGTTAAAATTCAGAACTTGCCTACATCTAATGCGGCAACATGTTGACCCTTACTAATCATAGCAAGCATCTTCAAGAAATATTGATTGCAGAATGAACCTGAGATTGAATGAAGTTTTATGATTAGTATAAGAATAATAAAATTTCAACTCGAAAATAATGTGATACAAAATTAGAATTTTGATTTAGTCTATATATATGATACCTATGCCAAAAGTATAAATTCGGGGGAACATTGATTCTCCTGTGATCCTATTCTTTATCATATCACAAGTTTGTCTCTCATCTTCAACAGTTCCATCTGTAACTAGGAAAATAATTGGAACTGAACTTCGGGCATTCGATAGCATCTCTATTGCCTGAAAAGAAACAGCAAGATAAATATATATTACATCTACTGATAGAACCAGCAATTCTAAGGTAAACTTCAAGCTCTTACAATGGTGGAAACAGAAAATAGAATGCATAAACCAGAGTTCTATGAAACATAACATTTTGGTTCTATATGCATCAAGTTGAGTCTACATTGATTTGTTAGTTCAGTTCTTGACATTTCGGTTCAGTAAGCAACCAATTCTATGTAGAGGAGTGCTAGCAACACACTCTTTAACAAACACACTCTAACACACTTTCTTCTATTGGTTAAAATTTATATAGGTCCCATAAAAATTATATGGGTCCATATTTTTTTATGGGACCCATGTGAATTTCAACCAATAAAAGAGAGTGTGTTAGAGTGTGTTTGTTAAAGAGTGTGTTGCTAGCATTATTCTTCTATGTAAATTAAATGGACGATGAAGATTAAAACCAAGAATCCAGTGTTGTCAATTGAAGATCACGGAAAATAGTCAAATTCTGCTATGCTACAGTGCTATAGGAAAATAATCCCTCGAGCCTTGTGGAAACCAAATGGGAGGCAAACTCTCCCTAAGAGTTTTAACACTACTGCATGCCCAAGTCATGGATCGAACCCAGGATCTTGGCTAAGCTAGAAGAGACTCGTGCCATCTCATCTATAGCGTCGTTATAATCTCTATTTGATGACACTTTATACTACATAGCATATTGCAGAACTATAGCAATTTATTCAAATTCCACTATTTGACAACACTGTATCAACCAGAAACTAAATAATGGACGCAAGAGAAAAAAAGGAAAAAGTGTATGAACATCAAAGTTACCATGTTCAATGGACGCAAAAGATTTGTATCACCTCCAGCAACAAAGTTTATGTTGATCCATTCAATGGCCCTATCAACAGCATCCGTCGAAGCCATTTCCATTGAAGTTGAAAACTGATATATCTCTCCATTAAATGCTATGATACTAAATGAATCACCAGGATCAAGCTTATAGAGAGCAGCTGATAATGCTTTCTTTATGTCTTCGATTAACTTTCCTCGCATGCTTCCACTTATGTCAATAACGAACACAATGTCTTTTCTGAATACCTAGACAAATTAAATAAACTTCACAACAAATACTTGTGAAAAAAATTAAAAGTATCTTGCAATAACTGCATAAACAAATTTATTTTGTCGCACTTTATCTCAATTGAAAAGCTCCTCCGGCAATGAGAACAAAAGTTTAGAGACTTTACCAACCTTCGTATTCTGAAGATTTCCAGAAGAAAGGTACATGCAAAACGTCTCTCTCTGGTCAACATCATCCACAGATGCAGATTCCAAGAAAAAACCACCATTTATTTGACTTGAAGATACCTGTATTTATTAACATAATATGCCAATAAGCGCAGATTTCAACTGAAGCTGCAAATAACAACGATATTAAAATCGACCATCGAGTCTTACAGCATATGAGAAATTAATATCAAATTTTGACCACGAGAGAACATCAGTTTCATTCGAGAAACTTTTGCTTCCAGCATTGCGCTTTACTTCCTGTGAAGTTACGAAATAGAACCACGTTATCACACATGTGGTTAATTTGTCATACATAAAATTTCAACTGCAATCTAACAAAAATTTAAACAAATATTAACCTTCATTGGATGACTTGATGTCTTGCATGTAACCTCACTACCGGTAGCAGCATTCACGTTTATCAGTATCTTTTCTTTTTTAGACATTCTTTTCCCAGCAGGGTTGACGAAATCGGGAAAGTTAAATGGCACATTTAAGGAGAACACATCATTGCCGCATATTATCTTTTGAGACCAATTAAGTTTAATTGATAAATTTGAACCTCCATCTATCTGTTACAAACAAAAATCAGAAGATAACATAACCAACCAAATGGGTCTCGATATCCATAACCTTCAAATATACGAGGAACCGACACACGTACTAAGACATGGACACCAGAAACGACACTGCCTGTCTGACACTTAAACATCAATAATAGTTCAAGTGTCAAACTGTCAAAGTGATAAAATGTAACCACATATGTTGTGTTGTATCAGACACCAGATACTTTTTTAATCTGAAGTGTCGGTACTACATAGTTCAAAATACATAAACTATATATTACCTGTGGTATAGTCAAAGTAAACATATTCGGCTTGAGAAAGCCTCCTTCTTGAGTCGGCACATTCTCCTTGCCACCAGTTTTGTATTCCATATCAACCAGTTGAGTAGAATATGATTTCCTATGAACACTGACCTCCACACCTAGAATTGAACCCTGTTAGCCAAATGGTATCAGAACACAAAATCTGATACACCTTTAAAACATTACTATTCAAATGTAACTAGTTTTCAAAACAATTATTCATAGCTAATTTCACAATGAATGTCAAAGAATTTACTATTTCTTATGTGTATTTTTATTTTTGACAACAAGACATTATCTATAAACCTGTATTTTATTTAACCAAACGAATTGGCTCAAGTGGTTAATGAGCTACCCATAAAGAAAAATTGTTTTGGAGAATTGGCCAAATTTCGGATTACCAAAACCTCATTCCCCGATAACCAAAGAGTTAACACAAAAAAAAAAATATTATTTAACCAAGTGAATTAGCTCAAGTGTTAATGAGCTCCTAAAGGACAAATCGTTCCATAGAACCAACCCAACTCCGAATTACCAAGTGCAGATTTAATGACTTTAGCGTCGTCAACGTTGCAGATCCGGATGCATGACTATTCCGGACATTTGAATTTTGTCATATCAACTGTAGCCTTTGTCAAAGACATTAGGCCGTTTTATGCTATTACCTTGGATGTTGTGAGCTTGTTCGCAGATTCATCCTTATTAGTTTTTAGCGAAATTGAATATGTAATGATTTTGATTAATGTATTTTCTATGAATTTTAACGAATGAATGAACGAACATCGTTGTTTTTGAGTAAAGAAAAAAAGGACGAATCGTTCCATAGAACCAAGAACCTCATTCCTTGGAACGAGAGAGTTAATAAATAAAATAAATTATTTGGGTCGGTGGATAGAATTTCACCCCTTAAGGTGAATAAATGGAGAATCACAAGTTCAAAATTCGGCCCTGTATTTTGCAATATCATACCAATTGAGCTATACTCATTTCTTTTTTGGGTATTAATCCTCTAGTTCTAGGAAAGGAGGACTTGCTAATTCAGAGTTTGGCCGCAAAAATTATTCCCACCAGAAATCAAATTCATTTTCCTCAACGATTAGTTATATAGATCATTAACCACGAGCTTAAAAAGGTAAAAAAATATTTTTTTTAAAAAAAGTGTATTTTGTTAAATTTTACATTAATATCATATTAATCTAGACGAATAAATAAGTAAAATATTTCTAATTTCCGTTTCTGCAAAAATAAATAAAACGAAAATAACATTGAGAAAAAGACACAAACCTGAGAACCCATAGGAACAGCAACAACACAATCACAAGACCTACTCCCAGAAACACAATGAAGCCTCCAAGAACCAACAACCTCAACAAAAGCACTATCCAAATAACAATCAACCTTACAATCAACAACATTAATCATTTGTAACGGAATAAGCGCAGGAGGATCACACCTTCCATGGACGTGCGGTTGATAGCTAGGTATATCAGGATTATCAACAATAGAAGGATCATGAATAACCGCATAAACCATAGGTGATGTTGGTAAAAAACCAGTATTCGATTTCACCATTGTTGTTGGTGGTTTTGGTGGTGAAACTGCTCTGTCATTTCCGAAATATATTCTTTTTGATAATTTGATTCCTTCTTCAACCGCTTTTGAAAATTCTTCAGCCATTGTTGACGGAAGGAGATGCAAATTGGGAATGGTGGTTCCTTCTTTGTTTCTCCTTAGGCCACCATTGGCATTGGCAATGAGGTTTGGATTTTCATTTTTTTTCTTTCTTGTTGAAATTTGTTTAGTTTTTGGTTTTTTTGTGGAGTTGATAAAAATAGATTGTTTTTAAACAGAATTAGGAAAGGGAAGTTGGTGAGGTGGCACATTGGAAATGGATTCAGCGTGTCCTTTGTCATGTGACTCCCATTGAACTTTTGTTTCGCCTTTGTTTGTTCCATAAAATGATTGTAGCCATGTAGGTAAGTTTGTCTTGTGGAATTGGACGTGTTTTTTCTTGAGTAGACAAGTCTTGTGGAATTCTCCGTCTAAGAACACCTACAACTGAGGTCTCCTAAGTTCTACACAGCCTGGCGAGGGAAGGAGGCAACAACATGGATCCTCCACCGTACATTACAAATCGGATGGTCCATATGCAATACAGCGCGCGTCAAAATGCACATCAGTAAATAAGTTCATTTTGTTTTTATTGGTAACTTTTTAATGGTCATCCATCTAAAGTGTCATTTAGAGCCTCTTTGTTTCGCATTTAAAAAAATAGATTTTTCTTTGAATTTTTTAAAATAGATTTTTTAAATGGCTTAAATGCAATTTTACTCCTTATATTTTAAAAAATGCAGAATTTTACCCCCTCCTATTTTAAAATGCGGAATTTTACCCCCCCTATTTTATAATTTGTTGGATTTTGCCCCCACCAAAATTCTGCACAAAATCTGTTTCTGAGCCTCAAGTTCAAAGCTTCTCACATAACTCAATTTGGATCAATAATTCACAAAACTGATACCGAAACGACCGTAATCGATTTAGCTTTCCACAGAATCAAACCCCACTAAATTTGGAGTTACAGAGAGAAATTAATTATCGTTTTAGTGCAGCAGGTTTTGTGCAAAATTTTGGTGGGGGGCAAAATCCAACAAATTATAAAATAGGGGGGTAAAATTCCGCATTTTTCAAAATAGGGGGTAAAACTGCATTTAAGCCTTTTCTAAAACTGTTTTTTAAAATATTACAAGTTTTTTTATATTCGTTTTTTCTAAATTGAAACACTAATTTTGACATCATATAACATAAACACACATTATTGAAAACCAAAACATAGTCAAAATCACAATTTTTTCAAAAAGTTGTATTTCAAAAATGATTTTTATGAAAATCTATTTGAAATAGCTTCAAAATTAAATGATTTTTCGAAATTTTGATATCCAAAAAAATTTCAATAAAATTATCAAATACCTAAAATAACATTTTAAGAATAATTATTCAAACCAAATTTTCATTTGAAGCTTTTGTAAAAAATTTCTTTGTAAATTTTTTTACACAAAATTATTTAACACTATAAGAATCTATTTTAGAAAAATCTATAACAAACAAACCCTTAAAGTGGTGACCACTGTAACAACCCAAATTTATTATTCACTATTTAAGTGTTTAATTATTTGGTGATGTGGTTTTTAAGTAAGATAGTAACTTTAAGTTATTTATCGAGAGTTTTAGTTAACGCGCGAGTTAGTGAGAGTTAACGCGAGTTGGGCCAAGTTAGTGGGCTTGAGGCCCAATGGGCCTTGTGTGTGTGTGGAGCGCCCATATGGGCATAGTGAGGGAAGAGAGAATTCATTATTCTCTTTTGTTCTTGTGTTCTTGAGAGAAGAGGAGAGCTTGTAGAGCTAGGGCAAGGGGAGAGCTAGAGGTTCAAGATCAATCTTCGAGTTTTTCTTCGAATCCAGGTAAGAGAGTAGATTTCATATTCGTGGGTGACTCGAGGAAGGGGAGAATGTCGATTTCTCCTCACCCGAACTTCCTCCACCCCATTTTCGTTTTAGCTTAGGACGGATTTTCTTGATGGAAATCGTTCCTAAGATGCTTAATATGTTTAACATGATTTTAACATGATTAATGAACGAAAATAATGGTTAAAAACGAGTTTATGAAAGATTAAACTCAAGAACTTTGTGTTCTTGAGAGTTTTGATGAAAAAGTGTTCAATCTTTACTTTTTCGATGTTTATGATGTAGATCTGAGAAATGAACTGTCCTTTTGTGTTCATCCATGTTTGTTATGCTTGAATACAAACTCTTTTGGGATTTATAACATGAAAAATGGGATTTTTGGGTGATTTGGTGTAGAAAACGCAAGTTTTGAACTGTCCTGACAGGAGACACTCGCTAGGCCTTCGCTCAGCGAACGTGTGGCGAACAGCTCGCCACAGCTCGCTGCAGCTCGCCATGAGCAGGTGATCCCCTGGTGAGGTTCGCTTAGGCTCGCTAAGCCTTCGCTCAGCAAATAGTTCGCTGAAGCTCGCCAATGCTCGCCATGAGCAGGTGACTTCTGTTGAGGCAAAATCCACTTTTGATGTTTTAAAGATTACAAACATCTTTAATTATATTTTAAATGATTCTGATCATTTTGTTATCTAACAAGTGCTTTTGAGTGGCATAAGATTAAATAGATTCTAACAAACCACTTGCAAAGTAAAAATCCTGCAAAGCTGTTTCAAGACCATTCTAAGAACATTCTTAGCAGACAGACTGCAGTTTTGACAAATAAGCACGTTTTGGAATAAGTGCTTTCTGGTTTTTCAAGTCAACTAAGAACAAAACAAATAAGCACTTTACAATGGATTTATGGACCAAATCACTACAGGAGATAATCTCTTTTGGGATCAACAACATGTGATGGAATTTAAGTATATGCTTTCCTAGTCACATATCATGAAGAAAACCATGAGCTTGATCAATTGTGGTATTGGCCAACCAATAAATACATCTGATATAATATCATGGACCAATCACAAAGGAACAACCAGATTTTAACTATGAGTTGTATTGTACTTATGCAAAGTACACAAATGGAACATTCTTCCATGGCTTGTCATAGAAGTACAATTTTGTCTCATATGCTATTGTACTATTCCAGCTGGTTTTATTCTCTTGCTAAGGCTACTACTGATCAGTCCTTAGAGCTATCTAACAGCTGCACACCACAAGGAAGGAAGGATGAAGGTTCATCTTATTTGCTGGTGCAGTCAAGACTGTTTCAAGACCAATGCAAGACTGATCCTGCACACAGTTTTTCAAAACCATCTCCAACTGTCATGAGTCCTTTTCTGAGCATCCAAACGGCTATATCTGATACATGACAGTGGAAAGATGTAAGAAACAACTCATATACACTTGGCAACAGCTCATACTTATTTGGATCTTATGGATCAAAGCCAAAAGGAAATCAAGACTGTTCCAAGACTGAACAGAGAATCTGCACATTATGCAGAAGTTGTCTGCTGCATATAGAGCACTGAGTAACAGCTCTATTTTACTCTCTAACTGATATACTTGAAGGCCAAGCTTCAATCTCAAGCAAGCATCTATAAAAGGCAATCAAGTCCAAGGGAAAGAGCAAGAGTTTTCAAGCAATTCAAGTGATATAAATCCCATTCAATCTCTTTAGCTCAAAGTCCTTTTTAAGTCACTCTTTTGTATCATAATCTGAGTTCCAATCTCTTTAGAGTGCTTTCATCTAAGCTTCTCTTTTATAGTGAGTCTGAAATCAAGCTTAGAAACAAATCATCTATATTGTAATTGCTCAAGTCAATACGTGACTATTGATTGAGTGTTGATTGGTCAAGTTGACTAGGAAAGTTCAAAGCTCTAGGAGCTTTGGTAAGTTGTTGATCTTAGGTCAAGATCAAGGTGAATTTGTAAGTATTGGATCTGTAACTTTTAAGTGATTCTAGTGGACAAACTCACAGGAGGTGGGGACTGGACGTAACCCAAAGATTAGGGGTGAACCAGGATAACTCTTTGTGTTTATCTTCTTTCCCTTAAACTTTTATTTTCTGCAACTATTTTTACACAGCACAGATCATTCTTAGAACGATCTCACTGAGCACAAATAATTTTATCACTAACTATTTATTTTGTGACTTGAGTTTAAATTTTAAAAGGGTCACAATTCAAACCCCCCCTTTCTTGTGAAAAACTTTGCTACTTCAATTGGCATCAGAGCTCTGCCTCTAAAGGTTGAGCATCTAACAAGTGCTTAGAGGAAAAGATTCAGGAAGGAAGTATGTCAAAACCTGCAAAGTTTATTTCAGAAGGTGGATCATCAACTAGGCCACCACTATTTGAAGGAAATGACTACTACTACTGGAAAGATAAAATGGAGCTATTCCTAAGATCACAAGATAACTACATGTGGTCAGTGATTGAAAATGGAGAATACACACCATTGGCAAAAGATTCTACCACTCCAAAGCCTCAAGCTGAATGGACAACCACTGAAGCAGACAGAGTACTTTTAAATACTAAAGCTCAATTATTTATTAAAAGTGCTTTGTGCAGGGAAGAATATGACAGGATCATGCAATGCAAAAATGCTAAAGAAATGTGGGATACTCTCAAAACTCATCATGAAGGAACCAGTCGTGTCAAAGAAACAAGAATTGATATTGGTGTAAGAAAGTTTGAGTTATTTGAGATGAAGGAAGATGAATCCATTGATCAGATGTATGGAAGATTCACTATCATCATAAATGAACTCAACTCTCTTGGAAAAACATACACCACACATGAAAGAGTAAGAAAGATACTAAGATGTCTACCTAAAGAATGGAGGCATATAGTAACAGCCATCACAGAGTCAAAAACTCTCTCTGAAGTTAAAATGGAGGACTTAATTGGTTCTCTTAAAGCTCATGAAGCAATACTTCAAGAGGATAAATCTCCAAAGAAAAAGATGATTGCTCTGGACTCTCAAACAAAAGAGTGTCTTCAGCAGAAAGAAATTCTTTTCAGCAAAGACTTGCTTGATGAAGATAATGAAGAAGAATTTGCTCTACTCTCAAGGAGAATTCAAAGACTCATGATGAGAAGAAATCAAATGAGAAGAACATTTCCAAATAAAAGAAGTAGTGCAAAATCTGAAGTTGACATGAGCAAAATTCAATGCTATGAATGCAATCAATTTGGACACTACAAAAGTGATTGTCCAAAACTCAAAAAACCTTTTGCAAAGAAATCAATGATGGCAACCTGGGATGAATTAGATGAACTCCCAGAAGAAGAAGAGGAACAAGAAGCAAATGTATGCCTTATGACAAGATCAGAAACACACGAGGTAAATGCTGAAACTTGTTCTTCTTGTCAAAAAACTGAACATTTGTTTGATAACTTATTTTATGATAGCTTAACTCTAAATAAAAAATATGATCAGCTTCAGGAAGAAGTAACCAAAATTTCCAAAGAAAAGGATGAATATAAAACTGAAAATGAGACATTAAAAGAAATAATCAAAAACATGGAAATTGCTCATAATAGAAAATTAGAAGAACTTAGAGAAAATCATAAGGAACAAATCAAACCTAACATACAAATAGAAAATAGAAAACTAAAGGAAAATATTTCAAAGCTTGAAAATGACATAAACAAATTTGTAAAGTCTACTAAAACCTTTGAAAATATTCTAGGATCCCAAAAATGCAGTTCTAGCAAAACAGGCCTAGGTTTTGAAAATTACAACAATCAAAAATTATACAAGAAACTTTTTGTTCCAAATAAACCCATATACAAATGCTCTTACTGTCATAAGGAAGGACATCTTGAACCTTTTTGTTATAAAAAATCTAGACAACAAAATTATCATAGGAAATACTTTTCAGAACGATCTCAGAACATTCTTAAAAAACAGACTAGAAACTCTTCTTATCAACTTAAGAAGAGTCATTATAACACTAACCATCAAGGACCCAGAAAGATATGGGTACCTAAAAGCATGCTAAAAACAAATGCAGGAATGTCTTCTCACAGTCAAGAAGAAGCCATGGTACTTGGACAGTGGCTGCTCCAGACATATGACTGGAGATAGACAAAGCTTTCTTTCCTTTGAAAAGAAAGAAGGAGGATCAGTTACTTTTGGTAATAATGAGACAGCTACTATCAAAGGTAAAGGTACAATTGGTAAGATAAACTCTGCTAAAATTGAAAATGTCCATTATGTAGAAGGTCTTAAACATAACTTAATAAGCATTAGTCAATTATGTGACAATGGTTTTGAGGTTATATTTAAACCTGATACATGTGAAATCAAACACTCATCTTCTGACAAAATTCTTTTCAATGGATCAAGAAAGAAAAATGTTTATATCATATACTTAGATGAACTCCCTGATGAATCATGTTTTGTGTCTCTTGAAAGAGACAAGTGGATTTGGCACAAAAGGGCAGGACATATAAGTATGAAAACCATTTCAAAACTTTCTAAACTTGATCTAGTAAGAGGATTACCAAAGATAAGCTTTGATAATGATAAGTTATGTGAATCATGTGCAAGAGGAAAACAGGTAAAAAGTAGTTTTAAAATAAAGGAATTTATTTCAACCAAAAGACCTCTTGAACTACTTCACATAGACTTGTTTGGACCAGTCAGAACCACAAGCCTTGGAGGTAAGAATTATGGTTTTGTTATTGTAGATGATTATTCCAGATTTACTTGGGTGTTGTTTTTAAAACAAAAAGATGACTCTTTTGAAGCTTTCAAAAACTTTTGCTTAAAAGTTCAAAATGAAAAAGAAACAAAAATTATCTCCATTAGAAGTGATCATGGAGGTGAATTTGAAAACTCTCTGTTTGAAACCTTTTTTAATGAAAATGGTATTTCTCATAATTTTTCTTGTCCTAGAACTCCTCAACAAAATGGAGTTGTAGAGAGAAAAAATAGAACTCTACAAGAAATGGCAAGAACTATGATAAATGAATCAAATGTGGAAAAGTATTTTTGGGCTGAAGCCATAAACACTGCTTGCTATATCTTGAACAGAGTAACTATTAGAAAAGTTTTAAAGAAAACACCTTATGAAATCTGGAAGGATAAAAAACCTAACATATCATATTTTCATATTTTTGGCTGCTACTGCTACATTCTTAATATTAGAGATAATCTGGGTAAGTTTGACTCAAAATCAGACAAAGGAATATTCTTAGGATATTCTTTAACTTCAAAAGCATATAGAATTTATAACCTAAGAACTCAAGCTATGGAAGAAAGCATGCATGTAAAGTTTGATGAGTTTGAGGAACAAACAACCATAACTGCTGATGAGGAAGAGGAAACTACAAATCAGAAAAGGAAAACTAATGAAATAGAAGAATCCCCACAAGCTCCTCCAAGGACATGGAAAATGGTCAATTATCATCCACAAGAACAAATCATTGGAAGTACAGCAGATGGTGTAAGAACAAGAAGAGCTACTCAGAATAAAGAAAACAATCTAGCTATGATTTCTCAAATAGAACCAAAATCCATAGATGAAGCAATTATAGATGAATCATGGATTGAAGCTATGAAGGAAGAACTTCTGCAATTTGAAAGAAATGAAGTTTGGAAGCTAGTACCTAAACCTCAAGAAAATTCAATCATTGGTACTAAATGGGTCTTTAGGAATAAACTTGATGAAGAAGGAAAAGTTATAAGGAACAAGGCAAGACTTGTGGCTCAAGGATATAATCAACAAGAAGGCATTGATTATGATGAAACATTTGCACCAGTGGCCAGGTTAGAGGCAATTAGAATACTACTTGCATATGCATCTCATAAATGTTTAAAACTTTTTCAAATGGATGTCAAAAGTGCTTTTCTAAATGGATTTTTAAATGAAGAAGTCTATGTTCATCAACCACCTGGTTTTATTGATCAACATAGACCAGATCATGTTTTTAAGCTAACTAAAGCTCTTTATGGGCTTAAGCAAGCTCCAAGAGCATGGTATGAAAGATTAAGCACTTTCCTTTTAAACAATGGTTTTTCTAGAGGAAAAATAGATACCACACTTTTTAGAAAGGAAAACCAAAATGATCTTTTAGTAGTTCAAGTTTATGTTGATGATATCATCTTTGGAGCTACAAATGAAACAATGTGTGAAGAATTCTCAACCCTCATGCAAAGTGAATTTGAGATGAGTATGATGGGAGAACTTAGATTCTTTTTGGGTCTTCAAATCAAACAACTTGAAGAAGGAATCTTTATAAGTCAAGAAAAATATGTCAAAGATCTCCTCAAAAAGTTTAAGATGAATGAGGCTAAAATTATGCCTACACCAATGCATCCATCAACAAGTCTAGACAAAGATGAAAAAGGAAAGGATGTATCTGAAAAGGAATATAGAGGAATGATTGGATCACTCCTTTATTTAACTGCAAGTAGACCAGACATTGTCTTCTCAGTAGGGTTATGTGCAAGGTTTCAATCATCTCCAAAAGAATCACATCTCACTGCTGTCAAAAGAATTTTTAGATACTTGGTGGGAACACCAGATACTGGTCTATGGTACAAAAAGGGTTCACATTTTGATCTTATAGCATATTGTGATGCTGACTATGCTGGGGATAAATTGGAAAGAAAAAGCACAAGTGGAGCATGTCAATTTCTTGGAGAAGCACTTGTAAGTTGGTGTTGCAGAAAACAAAATACCATAGCACTTTCAACAACTGAAGCAGAATATGTGTCTGCTGCAAATTGTTGCTCTCAAGTGATTTGGATCAAAAACCAACTTGAAGACTTCTCATTAAGGTACACAAATATTAAAATTTTATGTGATAATACTAGTGCTATCAATTTATCAAAAAACCCTATTCAGCATTCAAGATCAAAACATATTGAAATTAAACACCATTTCATTAGAGATCATGTTAATAAAAAGGAAGTTGAATTAACCTTTGTTGATACTGAAAACCAGTTAGCTGACATTTTTACTAAACCATTGGTTGAAGAACGTTTCAATTTCATTAAAGAAAAATTAAAAATTACGAAATGTCCTATCTGAAGAACAGTCTTAGAACGTTCTTTGTTTTAGGTCTAAAAACACTTGCTCACCTTTAATTAAAATTTTTTTTAAGTATGTGAAGGTAATAAATTTATGAAAACCGGTAGTACTCCCTACACTTTTTAAATTACTGTATTAATTAATAGACAAGTACAATTAGTGTAAGAACTAGTTAGGTTTTCTTAGAGTCCCAAGACAAATAGTGTACTCAAGTACACCTACTCCACTCTTAGCATTCTCAAGACAGTTTCTCTTATCTTCTCTCCTTAAAATCACTTTGTAACCGTTACTTCTTCACTCATCCATCTCCTTCAAAAATTTCGCAATGGCTAGAACCAAGAACACCGGTCGTGTCCCTGCTCCCATTCCTCCTCCAACCACTGAAACTGAATCACCATCACAACCGCCTGTTCCACCTCCTTCTCCCATCTCTGAAACCATCTCTGAACGATTCACAACCGCTCCTAACTCTGATACGGAAATTAACCAACAAAATCCAACAAATTCCTCAGTGGAATTAGGAAATGCTGAGAAGATTATTGCTGAAACAATCATGAAACTGTCTCAGGAAGATGTGTCAAAATCAATTTCTCAATCCTCTAACCCTCTTCCAAAACCTCTCATTGTTTACACAAAATCCAAATCCAAATCAACCAAAATCCCTCAAGTAAGAAGATCAGCTAGATTGTTATCTAGTGGTGGAACTAAGAAACCTGTCATAGACAACACCATTTATGAAGTAAATGATAGTGACTCTGAAGAATTGGAAACCACCTCTCTCACTCGTCACACCAAACCCTTATCCCAAATTATTGAACCGTCCAAATCAACTCAAACCACCAAATCTGCTCCTGTCAAAACAAGAACTCCAAGCAAAGCTTTCCTTGATCATTTGGAAAAGTATGTTGCTGAAAAAGGAAAAACTTCAAGCTCTGAAGAAGAAGAAGCTGAAAAAAACTCAGATGATAATGGAGAAAAAGGGAAATCTCCAGAAATTGAAGAACCAACTTTGACTCAACTGCTGCCCAAGAACATGGTAATTCCTCTCATTCACTACTCTGAAAGAGAAGACTTTGATTTATTCTGGAATGGGAAACCTGTTCCTAGCTGTAGGTATTATGACTTTGCAAACCTAGCTAGTGGGGGTATTGATGTGATGAAGCTTACTGAATCACAGGGTTGGACTCACCTGTTTAGAATGAGAGAAACTGTATACCCTAGAGTAGTTCAAGCCTTCTATTTCAATGCCAAAGTTGATCCTGAGAATGATCAAATTAAGTCAACCCTCAGAAATGTTGAGATCATTCTAACCCCTGAGATTTTAGGAAATTATCTCAATTTACCCACGGATGGAGCCAAGTTGAATGGAGATACTTGGTACTCTGCAGCTCAAGTTAACAAGAAGGATTTAATCCAAGAAATGTTTGTTGCTGAAGGAGCAAAACTACCTCAACCCCCTGCCTCCTACCTCAAAACTGAATACAAAGTGTTGTTCAATATGGTTCAAAACCACATCTTTCCAAGGATAGGAACTAGAGAGAAAGTTTATGATGGGGATTTAATGGTTATGCATCATCTGGGAACTGGGAAAAAGCTGAATTTACCCTATGTCATCATCCATAACATGATTGAAGCTGCATCTTCTGGTTCTAAGAAAATTACCCTACCTTATGGAATGCATCTGACCAAGGTGTTTAGAGAATGCAATGTAGAGCTGAGAAAGGAAAAGAGTTTTAACAACTCTAAAGTTTTTGATCTGAAAAACTTATCTCATATGAAGAAAGCTGCTGATGCACCTACTGTAGGAGAGAAGAGGAAAAGAGAAGTTTTTGAAGCTGACAGACTTTTATCTGCAACTGGTACTGCAGAACAGTCTGAGAACGTTCTCAACATTGCTCCACCAGAAAATTCTAGCTTGGAACCTACTCCAACAATCTCTGTTCCATTTGTTAATCTTGATGTCTCACTTGGTTTTGATTCCAGCTTTGGATTAAACCTCCAACCCACTCTTTCTCAAAATGCTGCACATGTCCTTGAAGGATTGTCCACAAATCCAAGGTTTACCAACAAAGCCCTATTTTCTCCACCATTTTATGATTCTCAATCCAGCTCTGAATTTCTTAAGAGTTTGCTCAAAATTCCAAGTCCTGAACCCTCACAACTTCCAATTCCATTGTACTCTGCTGATGGTTCCTTACCTTCCTTTCCACCTCTGTTTGGTTCATTGAAATCCTTCTGCTCTTCTGGTCAAAACATTGAAGATGCTGCTCCACTTAATCCTGCTGCTGCTGGTCCTAGCACCAGACCTAAGAGAACCAAAATGGAGAAGGATGTTTCCAAAACCAAGAGAGAAACCACCAAGATTTTGGAAGCTATGATGCAGCAGAACAATCTGCTTATGCATATCATGCTTGAACAACAAAACTATCGCACCTGGCTCTGTGACCATGTTTGTCCTCTTCTCAATATTCCTCATCCTCCAGCTCATCCTCCTCCACACATTCCTGAGTTTCCTCAGCCAGAAAATGATCCATCATCTGATGCTTCCAGCCCTACTGTGTCTCCTTAAAAACCTTTGCAGTCCCTCCACTTTTTGTGATGACAAAAGGGGGAGAAAAAGAAGAAGAAGCTTGTTTCAAGAATGCTAGGATTTTAAGATTTCTGCTGCTTATGTATTGTGTTTGCTTTGTGTACTGTGTTTAAAATTTAAAACTTTTGATGACTAGATACTGTAGGAAGTTTTAATCTTAGGATAGAACTTCTAGCATTATGTAATCTAAGTCTTAAGCATCTGTCTTTAAATGTCCTGAATCATCTTTTGATCTTAATCTTGTTAAACACATGGTTTGTAATGCTTACTTGAAGTATGAATGATTAAGAATATGTTATGATTCAGACTTCTTTTATCTTGCTCAATTTTATCTTGATAATTTGAAATTGAATGCATAAATTGAGGGGGAGTTTTTTGATAAAAATACTAGTACATTTATCATTTGATTAAATCAGAAATCATTTTTAAAATCTAAATTAAAGAAGTTTGTCATCATCAAAAAGGGGGAGATTGTTGAGGCAAAATCCACTTTTGATGTTTTAAAGATTACAAACATCTTTAATTATATTTTAAATGATTCTGATCATTTTGTTATCTAACAAGTGCTTTTGAGTGGCATAAGATTAAATAGATTCTAACAAACCACTTGCAAAGTAAAAATCCTGCAAAGCTGTTTCAAGACCATTCTAAGAACATTCTTAGCAGACAGACTGCAGTTTTGACAAATAAGCACGTTTTGGAATAAGTGCTTTCTGGTTTTTCAAGTCAACTAAGAACAAAACAAATAAGCACTTTACAATGGATTTATGGACCAAATCACTACAGGAGATAATCTCTTTTGGGATCAACAACATGTGATGGAATTTAAGTATATGCTTTCCTAGTCACATATCATGAAGAAAACCATGAGCTTGATCAATTGTGGTATTGGCCAACCAATAAATACATCTGATATAATATCATGGACCAATCACAAAGGAACAACCAGATTTTAACTATGAGTTGTATTGTACTTATGCAAAGTACACAAATGGAACATTCTTCCATGGCTTGTCATAGAAGTACAATTTTGTCTCATATGCTATTGTACTATTCCAGCTGGTTTTATTCTCTTGCTAAGGCTACTACTGATCAGTCCTTAGAGCTATCTAACAGCTGCACACCACAAGGAAGGAAGGATGAAGGTTCATCTTATTTGCTGGTGCAGTCAAGACTGTTTCAAGACCAATGCAAGACTGATCCTGCACACAGTTTTTCAAAACCATCTCCAACTGTCATGAGTCCTTTTCTGAGCATCCAAACGGCTATATCTGATACATGACAGTGGAAAGATGTAAGAAACAACTCATATACACTTGGCAACAGCTCATACTTATTTGGATCTTATGGATCAAAGCCAAAAGGAAATCAAGACTGTTCCAAGACTGAACAGAGAATCTGCACATTATGCAGAAGTTGTCTGCTGCATATAGAGCACTGAGTAACAGCTCTATTTTACTCTCTAACTGATATACTTGAAGGCCAAGCTTCAATCTCAAGCAAGCATCTATAAAAGGCAATCAAGTCCAAGGGAAAGAGCAAGAGTTTTCAAGCAATTCAAGTGATATAAATCCCATTCAATCTCTTTAGCTCAAAGTCCTTTTTAAGTCACTCTTTTGTATCATAATCTGAGTTCCAATCTCTTTAGAGTGCTTTCATCTAAGCTTCTCTTTTATAGTGAGTCTGAAATCAAGCTTAGAAACAAATCATCTATATTGTAATTGCTCAAGTCAATACGTGACTATTGATTGAGTGTTGATTGGTCAAGTTGACTAGGAAAGTTCAAAGCTCTAGGAGCTTTGGTAAGTTGTTGATCTTAGGTCAAGATCAAGGTGAATTTGTAAGTATTGGATCTGTAACTTTTAAGTGATTCTAGTGGACAAACTCACAGGAGGTGGGGACTGGACGTAACCCAAAGATTAGGGGTGAACCAGGATAACTCTTTGTGTTTATCTTCTTTCCCTTAAACTTTTATTTTCTGCAACTATTTTTACACAGCACAGATCATTCTTAGAACGATCTCACTGAGCACAAATAATTTTATCACTAACTATTTATTTTGTGACTTGAGTTTAAATTTTAAAAGGGTCACAATTCAAACCCCCCCTTTCTTGTGAAAAACTTTGCTACTTCAACTTCCTGGTGAGGTTCGCCATGTCTCGCTGAGCCTTCGATCAGCGAAGGCCTCTGTGACAGCAATTTTTGTTAATTGTTTTAAGTGCATTTGGGCACTTGTAACATGGATTTAAGGTATCCTAACATGCAATTAAGTGTTTGTAACCATGATTGATTGTTTGTTGATGAATAATGAATTGTTGTTGATTGTGTTGATGATGTTTATTTAAATGTCAAAGAAGTATATTAAGGTGTTAATCAACTTAATAAAGAAGGATATTAGGATTATGTTATTCTAATAAAGAAGTATATCGAATTATGTTATTCGATAAAGACAGATATTAAGGTATTGATTATCTTAATAAAGACGGACGTTGGATAGTGTTCCACGTTATTGTTGATGGGCTATATGCCAAAATTGTTGATGGATATATTCATGAGTTTTGAGTGCATGCATCATGAATATTTAGGGATATTGGCTTGTCCAATAAAGAAGGATATCGAACTATATTTGTTTGATAAAGACGGATATCGGAGGTGAGATACTCTGATAAAGACGATGGTACCACATGCATTAGAGGTGTCTAGAGGACATAACATGAATGTGAAGTGATGACGAATCGTCACACTCTCTAATCCAGGCCTATTTTAGCAACATTAGATGCATTTTAGTAGGTTTTTAGCAATAAATATAAGAGAAATCTAACCATAAGCTTGATTACTTGTTTTGCAAGAAAACAGAAAAAATTGCAGGAAATGGAGGATTTTCACTACGCTGGGGGCGTAGCCCATCACGCGCCGCGTGATGGAGATCACAGGGAGCTTTGATTTTTACTCTGATCACGCGCGGCGTGATACCTGACCACGCGCGGCGTGAAGCCTTGTTCAAAAAGAAGATTGCTCTCTGACTTGATCACGCGCCGCGTGATACCGTTATCACGCGCGGCGTAGTTGATGGAGCTGCAACCACGCGCGGCGTGATACATCTGGCGCGCGGCGTGGTTGCGTTCAGTATATATGGTTTCTGCATAATTCTGTTTTGGGGTGGGAAAATTCTGCAAATTTGATCTACATTCTGGGTTTGGAAACTTCAAGATTGGGATTCAAGACTCCAGAGGATAGCTCCAAGCACATCGATAGCATGGATTCACAAGCCATGACGTTGAAGCTAGGACGCGAACGAAGGGAGATGAGGAGCTAAGCTTCTTTGGAGGTAGGATCTAGGATAGTCTAGGATGTAGATGAATCAGTTGTAATCTGCTATATGTGTAAGAATCTACTCTGTTCATAGTGTTGATTTAATGCAATTCGATGCTTAATGCTTTATAATCCTTCATTAGTGTTGTAATGATTTCAAGTTAAGTCACGTGCGAGAGTATTGATTTAATTTCTGAACTGAATTGCATTGAGCGCTCGAGTGTTTCCGGTCGAGAGATTGAGACATAGAGTGTAGCGAACGATTGACGCGCGTTAATATCATTCGTTGTAGGTAGCTTCCGCCCGAGAGATCGGGGGAGTATCGACAACGAATAGAGTGGATTTTGACAAGAGATTGCGATTCACTAATTTGTCGATCTAGTTGTGAACACTTGAGTAGATTCCTATGATATAGTAGGTTGCATGTGGTTTAGCTATAGACTAGGTGATTCCGATGATTCTACCTCGCTTTTCCATTATATCAAAGCACGTTTTCTAACAATTCATCACTCAACATACCCCCAATTTATGTGTATTTCTTGCATAATGTTTATGAGCACTATTCGACTAGTTTAATCACACAATCCCTGTGGATCGATATTTTTATTACTACGTGGTAATTCGTTCACTTGCGAAAATTATCCATCAAGTTTTTGGCGCCGTTGCCGGGGATTGTGATTGATTCGACAAGGCGATAGTGTTCATATTTTCTGTGTTTTCTTTATTTTTCTGTTTGATATTTTTTCTACCGGAGCGTTCTACTTGTGTGTTTCCTTGTGCATGCGGAGGACAGGTCCCGTTGAGCTACAGTTCGATCCCGAAATTGAAAAGACAGCTCGCGCAATTCGGAAGGCAACAAGGGAAGCTCAAGCTTTGCTAGGTGGCACACCGGACTGTCAAGGACAGATCTCAGCCACAATGGAAGAAGAACAGGTTCCACCGGTCCACGTTCCACCGGTTCCTCAACCACAAAGACGTACTCTCGGTGATTATGGGAGAAGAGACAACGACGCGTTGGCAAATCAAGGGTTTCAGCCGGCGAATCCTGTCTCATTTGACATCAAGAACACGGTCCTCTCCGCCCTAAAAGAGAATCCTTATTCAGGATCGGAATCTCAATGCCCGAACTTACACTTGTCTCACTTCTATGAAGCCTGCGACTATACCGATCCACCGGGGGTGAGCGAATCGGACAAAAGACTGAGGTTATTCAAGCATTCTCTCACCGGCCGTGCTAAAGATTGGTTGGACACGATACCCGCCGGAACGATTGAGACTTGGAGACAGCTGGAGCGGAAGTTCTTAGATCGTTACTTTCCCATTCACAAGTTTCTAGAAAGAAGGGCTGAAATTAGCAACTTCGAGCAAGCGGATGGGGAGACGTTGTATGATGCTTGGGAGAGGTTCAAAGTTTGTCTTAAAAGGTGTCCGAATCACGGTTTCGATGGCCACAATCAGATGCAAATGTTTACCCAAGGTTTGAGGGCTCAAACGCGAATGATACTTGACGCATCAGCCGGTGGTTCGTTGAAGAACCGTGACGAAACTGAAGCAAGAGAATTGGTGGAAAGCATGGCTCAAAACGAGTATAGAGCTACTAACGATAGAGGAGCCAAAAAGAAAGGCGGAGTGTTGGAATTGGATACTCAAACAGCACTATTGGCACAACAAAAGCTCATGACTAGCCAAATGGAAGCAATGATGAAGCTGCTGTCCAATCCACAAGTTCAAACTTCTCCAATAGATAAAATTGACAATGTGCGCTGTGATTTTTGTTTGCAGGACCACCCAAATGGCGGATGCTTCCCGGAGGGTTCAGAGGAGGCTCGCTACTTAGCCAATTTCCGGAAGCCGTACAACAACAATAACAACGGTTCCGGGTGGGGGAACGGTATGCAAGGTCAAGGTGCACCGCAACAGCAGCAAAGGCCTCCATCAAGGATGGAAGAAACTCTAAATCAGTTCATGCTCATGACCCAAAGCAACTTTGAAGCGATGAAATCGAGTCAAGCAACCTCTAACAAGAATCATGAAGCTTCTATAAAGAATCTTGAATTGCAAATGGGTCAGCTGTCAAGACAGTTTTCTATGTTGCAAAACCAAGGAGGTTTCGGTGGAAACACTCATGATAATCCTAAAAATGAAACTTGCAATGGAATCACTTTGAGGAGTAGAGAGATACCGGAAAGGCCAGCTGTGGAGAAGCCTTTGAAAAAGAAGGTCATTGAGGAAGAGATTGAAAATGAACAAGAGGTTGTAGTCGAAAATGAGAAACTTGAGGGAGAAGTGAAAAGTAAAATTATGTCTAAGGAAATGGAGATTAGTGAGGATGAGGAAGAAGAAGTTGGAAAACAGAGGGAGATAAAAGAAAAAGAGAGCAAGAAGGTTGAGAAAGGTAAGGGAGTTGATGAATCGCCATATGCTAGGATGCCTTTTCCTAGGAGAAAGAAAGTTAAGAATCTTGAGCGAGAGAAGGAGTTCAAGAAGTTCATGAAGGTGTTGAACAAGCTTGAGATGGCTATACCGTTGGTTGAGGCATTGGAACAAATGCCAAGTTATGCAAAGTTTTTGAAGGAGCTGCTTACAAAGAAAAGAAAACCATTAGATGATGAAATGGTAAGTATGACGGAAGAGTGCAGCGCCCTCATTCAACGGAAGCTACCTCAGAAAAAGAAAGATCCGGGGAGCTTTACAATTCCTTGTTCCATTGGGGATCTTACTATTGGAAAGGCTTTGTGTGACTTGGGTGCAAGTGTAAATTTGATGCCGTTATCAATGATGAAGAAGATACCGGGAGCCGTAGCAAAGCCGACAAAGATGAGTCTCTCTTTGGCGGATAGATCCATCGTGTATCCGGAAGGTATCTTACATGATGTTCTGGTTCGAGTCGGCGGATTTGTGTTCCCAGCTGACTTTGTTGTCTTAGACATGGAAGAAGATAAGAATTGGGAACCCCTGCTGTTAGGAAGACCATTCTTAGCTACCGGACGCGCCCTTATCGATGTGGAGTTGGGAGAACTAATGCTCCGAACTGACGGGGAACAAATCCTTTTTAATGTGTTTGAAGCCATGAAACAACATGACGATGACACTCAATGTTTCAGAATTGAATTGGTTGACGAGGTCATTGAAGATATTTTTAAGGTTCAACATTCCTCTTCCACTCTTGAAAAAGTGTTAGTTAACTCCATGGAAAATTTGGAAGACGAATGGGAGCGAGAAATTGAGCTATGTCTTAGCAATTTGAATGCTAATCGGATAGATGAAAGTCCTAAGTTTGAAAACCTCCTTGAAGTGAATGATAAGGATAGAAGGGAAGAAGAAAGGAAAGCTCCCGAACTGAAGCAACTCCCTTCACATCTAAAGTATGTGTTCTTAAGTGATGATGCTTCGTTTCCAGCCATCATTAGCAGCAAACTCACTCATTTGGAAGAGGAAAAACTGTTGAGGGTTTTGAAGTCCAACAAAGCCGCAATGGGGTGGACTATCTCCGATCTAAAAGGAATAAGTCCCACTTTTTGCATGCATAAAATCAAGTTGGAAGCTGAGTTTAAACCAGTTGTGCAACCTCAACGAAGACTCAATCCTACCATGAAGGAAGTTGTGAAGAAAGAGGTGCTGAAACTCTTGGAGGCCGGCATGATATACCCTATTTCCGATAGTGCTTGGGTATCCCCGGTCCATGTGGTGCCGAAAAAGGGGGGGATGACTGTGGTGAAAAACGATAAGAATGAGTTTATTCCATCTCGGACTGTTACGGGATGGCGTATGTGCATTGACTATCGCCGACTCAACACCGCTACTAGGAAGGATCACTTTCCCTTGCCATTCATGGATCAGATGTTGGAACGGTTAGCGGGGCAGGAGTTTTACTGTTTCCTTGATGGTTACTCAGGTTATAATCAAATCACAGTCGATCCGGAAGATCAAGAGAAAACCGCATTTACTTGTCCCTTTGGGGTGTTCGCATATCGAAGAATGCCATTTGGATTATGTAATGCCCCAGCAACGTTTCAAAGATGTATGCTTGCCATCTTCTCCGATATGATGGAGGACACAATGGAGGTATTTATGGATGACTTTTCGGTTTTCGGTAAGTCCTTCGATTTTTGTCTTTCTAATTTGAATGATGTGCTGAAAAGATGTATAAGTACCAATTTGGTTTTAAATTGGGAAAAATGTCACTTCATGGTAAGAGAAGGGATTGTTCTCGGCCACAAAATCTCCTCAAAGGGGATTGAAGTAGACCAAGCCAAAATTGAGGTAATCAAAGAGCTACCTCCACCGTTAGATGTAAAGGGGGTAAGGAGTTTTCTCGGACATGCCGGGTTCTACCGGCGGTTCATTAAGGATTTTTCAAAAATTGCAAAACCCTTATCATCTTTACTAGTCAAGGATACGGTGTTTCTTTTTGATGAGGCTTGTGTGACTGCGTTTAATTGTCTTAAAGCTAAGTTGGTCACTGCTCCCGTGATCGTTGCGCCACAATGGGATCTCCCTTTTGAATTGATGTGCGATGCAAGTGATTACGCGGTTGGAGCGGTCCTAGGCCAACACTATAACAAACTTTTCCATGTGATATACTACTCTAGCAAGGTCCTTAATGAGAATCAAATTAACTACACCACAACGGAGAAGGAATTGCTAGCAGTGGTATTCGCTTTGGAAAAGTTTCGTTCCTATCTAATTGGGTCAAAAGTGATTGTTTTTACAGATCATTCAGCTTTGAAGTATTTGTTGACAAAGGGCGATTCCAAGCCGCGATTGTTGCGATGGATGTTGCTCTTACAGGAGTTTGATTTGGAAATTCGAGACAAGAAGGGGGTAGAGAATGTGGTGGCTGACCACCTCTCAAGGCTAAGCAATCCGGATGTTACTAATAAGGAAGAAGCTATTAAGTGTGAATTCCCGGATGAAAAATTACTTGCAATATCTGAGTTTCCATGGTTCGGTGACATTGCCAACCTCAAAGCTAGTGGATTCATTCCGGAAGAAATGACAGCACAACAGCAGAAGAAGCTCTTCGCGGACTCGCGACATTATTTCTGGGATGATCCATTTTTGTTCAAGATGAGCAATGATGGCATGATTCGTCGATGTGTGGCTGATAGTGAGATCCGAGGTATTATGTGGCATTGCCATAACTCACCTTGTGGAGGGCATCATAGTGGCCCAAGAACAGCCGCGAAGGTTTTACAATGTGGATTTTTTTTGGCCAACGATCTTTCAAGATTGTATGGAGTTTGTAAAGGCTTGTGATGCGTGTCAAAGATCGGGGAGTGTTTCTAAAAGAGATGAGATGCCGCAGCATGGCCTAACTGAAGTCGAACCATTTGATGTATGGGGGATCGATTTCATGGGACCATTTCCTTCGTCCCAATCTAATGTGCACATTTTGGTTTGTGTGGATTATGTTACAAAGTGGGTCGAAGCTACAGCCTGCCAAGCCAATGATTCAGCCACTGTGGTGCGGTTTATCAAAAAGAACATATTTACAAGGTTCGGGGTGCCAAGGATCTTAATCAGCGATGGGGGAAAGCACTTCATTAATCAGCATCTTGAAAATTTGTTGAGGAAGTATAATGTTAAGCACAAGGTTGCTACTCCTTATCATCGTCAAACTTCCGGACAAGTTGAAGTGTCCAATCGCCAGTTGAAACAGATTCTTGAGAAGACGGTTTCTTCATCAAGGAAGGATTGGTCACTCAAACTCGATGATGCGTTATGGGCATACCGTACTGCATTTAAAACCCACCTCGGTTTTTCCCCGTATCAGTTGGTTTATGGAAAAGCCTGTCATTTACCCGTAGAGCTGGAGCATAAAGCATACTGGGCTGTTAAGCAACTGAACATGGATGCCACACTCGCCGGTAGAGCTCGGTTGTTGAAGCTCAATGAGTTGGAAGAATGGCGCGAAAGGGCATATGAGAATGCGGTACTGTACAAGGCAAGGACTAAACGCTATCATGATGCGAAATTAGTTCCAAAAGAGTTTCACGAAGGACAGTTGGTGTTACTGTTTAACTCCCGTTTCAAGTTATTCCCCGGTAAACTCAAGTCCAAGTGGTCTGGTCCTTTTGTAGTTAAGGCAGTGTTTCCACATGGGGCTGTGGAAATCTTCAAATCAGGGGAGGAGAATCAGAGTTTTAAGGTGAATGGTCAAAGGTTGAAAGTTTATCGTGGTGGAGAGCTCGTTCGGCACAATGTGGCTCTTTTCTTCCAAGACCCTTAGGGGCATGGAACGTCAAGCATCGGGACGTTAAACAAGCGCTGGTTGGGAGGCAACCCAACGGTTTCTAATGATTAGTTGTTTTGTTTTGCAATATGTAGGTAGGTGCGCAGCATTCAGCAGCAAACAGAGCGAAAACAGAGGACTGTTGAAGTGAACTACGCTGGGGGCGTAGTGCAATCACGCGCGGCGTAGTGTAAGTTGAGGAAAAGGGTGCCACTGGAGTATCGATCACGCGCGGCGTGAAGACTTTCTACGCGCGGCGTGATGATGGAAATGGATAAGTTAGCTCTCTGACTAGTGATCACGCGCGGCATGGTATCTTTCACGCGCTGCGTGAACAAGGCAGAAAGGAAAGTGAGTTTATCGTGGTGGAGAGCTCGTTCGGCACAATGTGGCTCTTTTCTTCCAAGACCCTTAGGGGCATGGAACGTCAAGCATCGGGACGTTAAACAAGCGCTGGTTGGGAGGCAACCCAACGGTTTCTAATGATTAGTTGTTTTGTTTTGCAATATGTAGGTAGGTGCGTAGCATTCAGCAGCAAACAGAGCGAAAACAGAGGACTGTTGAAGTGAACTACGCTGGGGGCGTAGTGCAATCACGCGCGGCGTAGTGTAAGTTGAGGAAAAGGGTGCCACTGGAGTATCGATCACGCGCGGCGTGAAGACTTTCTACGCGCGGCGTGATGATGGAAATGGATAAGTTAGCTCTCTGACTAGTGATCACGCGCGGCATGGTATCTTTCACGCGCTGCGTGAACAAGGCAGAAAGGAAAGTGGTTTTGTTAAAGTGATCACGCGCGGCGTGAGTACCACTACGCGCGGCGTCGTCAAGTCAACCTGACCGTTTGAATTTGGTCAACATGACCGTTGGAGTTTGGGCAAAAGAGGAATTTGAAATAGATCACGCGCGGCGTGGAGTAAGTCACGCGCGGCGTCATCAGGTGACTCTGTTCTGATTATTTAAACTCTCAATTTCTAGCTAAAGACTCACCATTCATCAAGGTTCAGATTCATCTGCTTGGTTTTAGGCTTCAGATCTATCAATCTCACTGAAGTTCTTAATTGCGATGTGAAGCCTAAAATCAGTGCAAGTGAATTCAGTAAACCTTCATTTCATTCATTCAATCTCATGAGGGTTTTCGCAGGTATTAAGGTATACAGTCTGGTGTTTGGTTTTAGGCCTCAGATCCATCCATCTATCTCAGTATCTCAAAAAGGATGTGAGTCCTAAAATCAATGCATGTGACTACTATTAACCTTCCTTTTTCTTCAATCATAGATTATGCACTTTTGTTGGTAAGAAGTTTCAAAAACTGTGAAGTAAGGGCTTCTCTGCTCGCTAATCTCTGCTGCTGCTGCTACACTACTACTCTATCTCTACTTTTTACTTTCATCTATTTTACTTTCGTTGGTTTGTAATAATATTTGATGTTGCTTGGATTTGGCTGGATTGTATTATTTTAACCTCTGAATTTGAATTTTGTCTTGTTTTATCGTGGAATGGCGTTTACTTTTAGAGTTTGTTTCAATACTTTGGCATGTTCCTTCTAGTTACTTGAGTATCAATTGCATGATTTTCTCCGTGTGTGATATGTGAAACCTGCAGTACAATAGCTTGTTGCACTCATGTGATCAAGAGGCAAAGGAAGGGAACGGACACTTTTTGACCGGTTCTTTGATTCGACCCAACCGAGAGGTATTGAGCCAAACACTCCTTTTTCTTCTATGTGTGATATCCACTCATGTATTGTCTCTCGATTTTGCTTGTCGTCTTTTTATTTGATTGGTACTATTGTAGCACACACGAGGCATGTTCCTTGGTACCTTTGAGCCTTTCTATCCACCCTTACATATAATTATCCTTTGCTTACCCAATTTGAGCTGAAAAATAAAATTTTATTTTGCATAACCTTAAGAACATTTTGAAGAAAAAAAAGGAATGACTTTCTTGGAGGTTAGGCACCTAATTAGTGGTTGATGCGCATTGCTCACCACTAAGTTTGGGGTTGCTCTTTGGAATTAGCAACAAATAAAGTTTGGGGTGAGGGTACTAGAGAACTTATAAAAGTTTTGATTGAAAAATTTCAAAAATTGCAAGGCAAAGAAGAAGAGACAAAGAAGAAGAAACTAAAAAAAAAACAAACAAACACGATGAAAAAAAAAAAAAAATATGGAAAAGAAGTGATAGCCTTGAATTCAAAATAATTGCAAAACTTTGTTTGATGATTTGAAAAAGTTCTCTAGTCCACTATATTCCAAAAGGGGTTTGGTTTATGAAAATGTTCTTTGACTAATAGGGGGATCTAACTCCAAGTTTTTCTACTACTTATCCAAAATGTCACCATCCACCCTAGCCAAGCCACGTTATAACCCTAAAAGACCTCTAATGTGTGTGCACAAAGTGAACCGAATGGATTCTTAGACTACTTGCAAAATTATTGTTGACTTGCATTGATGTGTTGATTTGAGTGAATTACCAAAACTGAAGAGTGCATGTGAGTAGTGTGATGAAATCATAGAGCCTTGGTCGGAAAGTGTGAACTAATTGAAAATGTCTTGCGGGAACGATTGTGCAATTGAGCATTGTTTGCAGGTGGATCATTGATCATCAGGTGATTCTCACGTATGTATGATTCGAGTGAATTTAAGGAAAATGCCAAGGTCTTGACACAAAAGCTTGAGGTAAAAGTTGTTTCCTTGAGGACAAGGAAAGGTTTAAGTTTGGGGTTGTGATGACGAATCGTCACACTCTCTAATCCAGGCCTATTTTAGCAACATTAGATGCATTTTAGTACGTTTTTAGCAATAAATATAAGAGAAATCTAACCATAAGCTTGATTACTTGTTTTGCAAGAAAACAGGAAAAATTGCAGGAAATGGAGGATTTTCACTACGCTGGGGGCGTAGCCCATCACGCGCCGCGTGATGGAGATCACAGGGAGCTTTGATTTTTACTCTGATCACGCGCGGCGTGATACCTGACCACGCGCGGCGTGAAGCCTTGTTCAAAAAGAAGATTGCTCTCTGACTTGATCACGCGCCGCGTGATACCGTTATCACGCGCGGCGTAGTTGATGGAGCTGCAACCACGCGCGGCGTGATAGATCTGGCGCGCGGCGTGGTTGCGTTCAGTATATATGGTTTCTGCATAATTCTGTTTTGGGGTGGGAAAATTCTGCAAATTTGATCTACATTCTGGGTTTGGAAACTTCAAGATTGGGATTCAAGACTCTAGAGGATAGCTCCAAGCACATCGATAGCATGGATTCACAAGCCATGACGTTGAAGCTAGGACGCGAACGAAGGGAGATGAGGAGCTAAGCTTCTTTGGAGGTAGGATCTAGGATAGTCTAGGATGTAGATGAATCAGTTGTAATCTGCTATATGTGTAAGAATCTACTCTGTTCATAGTGTTGATTTAATGCAATTCGATGCTTAATGCTTTATAATCCTTCATTAGTGTTGTAATGATTTCAAGTTAAGTCACGTGCGAGAGTATTGATTTAATTTCTGAACTGAATTGCATTGAGCGCTCGAGTGTTTCCGGTCGAGAGATTGAGACATAGAGTGTAGCGAACGATTGACGCGCGTTAATATCATTCGTTGTAGGTAGCTTCCGCCCGAGAGATCGGGGGAGTATCGACAACGAATAGAGTGGATTTTGACAAGAGATTGCGATTCACTAATTTGTCGATCTAGTTGTGAACACTTGAGTAGATTCCTATGATATAGTAGGTTGCATGTGGTTTAGCTATAGACTAGGTGATTCCGATGATTCTACCTCGCTTTTCCATTATATCAAAGCACGTTTTCTAACAATTCATCACTCAACATACCCCCAATTTATGTGTATTTCTTGCATAATGTTTATGAGCACTATTCGACTAGTTTAATCACACAATCCTTGTGGATCGATATTTTTATTACTACGTGGTAATTCGTTCACTTGCGAAAATTATCCATCATGAAGCATTAGATTGCATTAGGGATTATGTGTGCATTTTATGATAAATGATGTTTGACACATACTTGGTAAATGTTGATTGTTAATCCGTATGTGAGGAGCAGAGTCCGTCATGACTATAAAATGAACAAACGCAGGGTCCGTCATGACCATAATCTGAACAATGTATTTGTTGATGTTTTGGTATTGTCCGAGACGACGTGAAACTATATGTTTAGTGTATTTTGTGGATGATTGATTATGTGATAATTGTTGACGTATAAGTGATGTTTGAATTATAATTTGTCTGGTAGATTATGATTGAATGATAGATGATGATGTATGTGTATAATGTATGATTATGCATGTTTTATGAAGAAGTGTTTTAGTACCATTTACTTACACTTATATATTTTGAGTATGTTGTCTAACTCTCTTTTATGTGTTATGTGATGGACCGTTGGGGGTCCAGATTCACAGGTTTTGTGGTTATCGATGTCAAGTCGTCGGTGAAGCTCTGCTCTGATTGTGACACGGGAAAGGGTTTTATATTGTATATAAAGTCTATTGCCTAGGTTGTTTTGTATAATCAATAAATTCATTATTTGATTCAAAGATTTGTATAAACACTGTTTTTACTAATTAATTACATTAGTATTATTTTGATTGAAGAGTGTAATGCTCGAACCATGACTTTTATGATAACAAACTTTGATTTTCCGCCGCGTATTTTGAAAAAGATTTTACTAAAGGTAGAAATATATAAATAATGGGTTTGGGTGTTACAACCACTTATCAATAACTTTAAGGAATACGAATTTTATAAAATCTACCGTTGATTGAAAGTTTATATCATATAGATCATCCATACAAATTTTTAAAAAAATTGAAAATCATTTGACGTGTTATTGAGATCCACCAAGATTAAAGGTATTCAATAAAAATTCATAAACTGTTGAATTTTGTAAAATTTGTATTCGTTATAGAATTATTGACAAGCGGTGCACCGTGCACCACCTGATCAAGTGTTTCATGTTAGAAAAAGTCTCATTGTTGATATAGATACTACAAATTAATTATTATAAGCCTTCCTTCAATCATGCGGTCTCATACCTGCATAGCCTTAGGATTATTCTCATTCTAATGTGATTTCGATTGCCATCTTTTGACTTGAAGCTGTCAGGATCAGCTCATTGTCTATACATGTCTTATGCACTAGCGATCACTCCTCGCCCTCGTTGGTCGTATATGTTGGAGTTATCATTTCATTTTGAAGGAATGTTACTTGGGAAAACATAATAGAATTCGTATATTTTAGTCATGACAATAGAATTTGTACTTGGACATCCTCTCAATCATCCAGTCTTATACTTGCAGTCCTGCACAGCCTTAAGATCTTTCTCATTCTGATGTAAATTCGGTTCATTCATGTGCCATCTTTTGATTGGAAGCTCCCAGGATCCGCTTATTGTCTATACATGCCTTGTGCACCGGCAATCAATCC
This sequence comes from Trifolium pratense, assembly GCF_020283565.1. Classification (NCBI taxonomy): domain Eukaryota; kingdom Viridiplantae; phylum Streptophyta; class Magnoliopsida; order Fabales; family Fabaceae; genus Trifolium; species Trifolium pratense. Next base: position 20,537,926 of record NC_060063.1, on the reverse strand, counting down.
TCACCCTTGTCAGTTGTATATGTTGGGAAAAACGTAATAGAATCCATATATTTTATCAATGACAATAGAATCTGTACTTGTTGTATCCTTTCAAACTCGCTACGACTTTAAGGGAGGAAATCTAAATTGATTGAATTTGAGTTTACATTTTATCCAATTTTAAAAGATGGAGATAATGAAGGCAATACTACTCATCTCGAACCCATCCAGTTTATATAAAGTTAATATTTTTACATTTTAATTTAAAAACTCTTAAATAATCTCTTAAATTACATTTATTTGTCCATTTTTATTTTAAATCTTAAACAAGACATTTCCTATTGTTTTTGTTTAAAAATATTATATCGTTGAAACAGTGAAGTTTTGGACTTTATATTTTTCTTTTGTTTTTCACCTGGATATAGGGCACATCCAGAATACCCAAATTAGATCAAACATAGGAAATTTTTTTTTCTACCCCAACATTTATACCTTTACCCCTACAAACAATTTTCTTTTCCAATTTTACCCTTTTATCATTTGACTTTACCCCTACAATTTTTTTTCCAATCTGTATTTTTTTTTTGTATTCAAAAAATCAAACCGGAACACTAAATGTTTTTGGAATGTTACAAGCCAATATGATTTAGGAACCGAAAAACTCTAAAATCAATTCTGAAAGAGTTTAACCGTGGCTAAACTACAAAATCTGAAAATTCCATCAGAACGCAAGTCATTCATCATCAAGTATTATCTCACAAATTAATCCTTCAATGACCCCATCCAATTGGTAGGTAACAATATCTCACAAACTTTAATTAGATCTCTACCTAATATTTTGGATCTTCAATTTGTTTGTTAATATAATTATTGTTGTAAATTCAATTTGAAGTTTAGGTGAAAAACTAGGGTCGATGGAGGAAGGTATCAAGCACTATTTCTCTTCCCAAATGCAGTCATTCCCATTCAATTTAGAACACTTCGTGTGCACCTTGTTTTGCCTCAAGTCAATACAAACCCATTATTGTTACCTCTTTTTGTCAGCATCTTTCTGCAAATTGACTTTCTTGAATTGAGATTTTGTGTCGGTGTCGTTGGGTGAATAAGGAAGTAGTTGTTATTGTGTAGTTTTAATGGAAATGAAAATGGGGGATTCAGATGTGGAGCAATAAATTGTTGAATCCACAAGAATGAGATCAATTTGTAGCAGTTCTCATAACTCTTGCCTGGATAATCGAAATTGAAATCTGGAATCCTTTCTCATTCTATTCCGGTAGTTAACATTCATTAACCTTCCAATATTCTTTTTTATTATGTTCTGGTGCATTGTTACATTCCAGTGTTCTATTCCAATATACGGTTCATCCAATGTTGACTACTCTAGTCCTCACCCTTGGTGAGTTTTCCACAATGATACTTGAGAAACCTTCTCAACTCCTGCACCTTACAACTGTGCCACTTGAGACTTTTACAACTAATATTCTCTAAGCCTCAACAGGCTCACGATCACCTATATGTCGCACTAGACACTATAGAAATTGAAGTTCACTCAACCTCACATTTACACGAGAGATGAGGGTGTTTACAAGGTTTTGAGGAGAAAAAATGTTTAGGTGACTTATCTCTTTGAAGAGATTTTTGACTTAAAAACTTTGAGAAATTTATATTTGCATGTTTGCTCTTTAGCTTGTAAGTTTATCTCTTGCTTTTCAATGTTGAGTAGTGCATTCTATTTATAGAAGTTCTCGGCCTCATGACCGTTGTAAGTTGGCAAATAACACTTAGAAACGTATCCTATGCTCAGAATCTCACTTTTGAAGATCTATGATGAACTTTTATGAACTTCAGAATGCTGCTGGGTTGAACATTAGAACTGTGGAACATGCACGCATGGAAGCAAACATTATATCCAATGCTGAAAAAATAGACTAACAATATTATGATTTTTCAATATAAATGTTTATGCTGCTTCTGCATATAAATGTTTATGCTGCAGACATACATTCCAAAAGGTATAAAATAGCTATATACATAAGAGATTGCATTTTTCAAGAGGTGGCAATCACGTTCTCTAATGCAGTCGGATAGTGAGAACAAAACATTAGTGCTCAGGTTAGATTTAGCTAGATGTATGACAAATATGAGGATTAATGGTGTTGCAAAATGTTAAACCAAAGAGCAAAAATTCCTAGCCATAAAACCAAAATTCCTAGCCCGGAAAACAAATATAAAAATAGACCAGAAACTTGCAGGTGAAAATAAAACATAAATTCATAGGTTTGTATATTTTTGGAAGTGTCAATTGACAAATGATTTAAATGACAAAATCTTGTAAACACTAAACTAAAAATTAGACCTTCCACAATCTCCTTTCATCACACAAATTCATGCAAGTTTGAGGATTTGCAAAGAAATCGAATACTTCATCTACAAAACATGAGTTAAGAATCCAAAGTTAGTTAATTCACATGTCAAAACAAAAAAAATCATATAACAAACACCATAATAAGAATCATAACTATAACCATTATCAACAATTTCAAAAAATTTGTATGTGGACAGAGAACAATTTCACCCATTGAATTTGTTAAAAATAATATAAAATCATTGATGTGACCCTATCCTAACAGTTTAAGCTTTTGGGATAATCGGTTATTTGATATGGTATCAGAGCCTCTATGACTAAGTGGACTGGGGTTTGATCCCCGCTCCCCTCACTTTCTAATTAAAAAGTGGAATTTAAGCAGATGGTAGGTGGGCCTATGCATTATCCACGCTTCAAGCCCAAGTGGGCTCTTGCATGAGGGGGCGTCTTAGAAATAATATAAAATCATTGATGTGACCCTATCCTAACAGCTTAAGCTTTTGGGATAATCGGTTATTTGATAGTATTGACTACTTGTGAAATGCTAACAAATCCTGAAGTCAAATAGTAAATACCTCGCAAGATCAATGAACTTTAGCTGCATAAAGCTTTCTTCTTGTTAGCGGTTAAGACAAACCCAAAATTCACTTTTTAGCAATGAGTTTTGGCTACATGGATGGTATTGGAATATATTTAGTTTCCTAGTTTGTTATTTCTAGGAGATTCTAAACATATCATTATTTTCTTTTATTTATCCTTGTAACTATTTCCTCCATAAATCAAGGAGATAGCTAGCTGTACTTTTATTATAAAAACCAACCTTGACCTGATGAATAAAATATAACAGCATTCACCCTATTTTTCTACATAGCATCAGAGCTCCCGATTGGGGGCCTCGCTTCCGCATAAACCCTAAACCGCCGTCATTGCGGTTTCTTGTCGGAGATCCAACAAGGAAAAACTGTGCATCAGAAAATACTGCGCACTTCATATCACGACACTGTTCATTTTGCGTCACTGTTCATTGGGTTACTGTTCATCCACGACTACTGTTCATCTGCGTGCTGTTCACAACGAAAGCCGTCGATTTAAAGCTTGTTTCTATTTTTTATTTAAAAAAAAGAAGAGGATGAACCGATCAAAGTTCAGAAGAGAGAAGGCACAACAAAGAATCATGGTTGGTCGTACATTCCAAGCCGGTAATTTTGACCGAGAGCAACAGTCTTCTTCAATTCAGCTTTCATTCACGACGGAACAACAAGACAGACCGTACAAAATTCTGGAATCTAACATTCTTTCTGGTTCTATTTCCCCAAAAGGTACTTCTTCCTTTCTTAGTGTCATTTCCAGTAGTGCTTGGATAATAGATTCAGGTGCAAGTGATCACATGACAGGTGATTCTACTCTGTTTTCTTCTTACGGTCCATGTGCAGGTAACCATAAAATAAAAATTGTAGATGGATCCTTTTCAGCCATTGCAGGTAAAGGTTTAGTTGTGTTGTCTCCAAATCTAACCCTTAAAGATGTTCTTCATGTCCCAAATCTATCTTGTAGTCTCATGTTTGTCAGTAAATTAGCCCAAGATTGAAACTGTCAAACTGATTTTTTTTCGTACTCATTGTGTCTTTCAGGATTTGAACTCGGGGAAGATGATTGGTAGTGCTAAGGAGAGTGGAGGACTCTACTACTTCGACATTGAACCCGAATCACAACTACCTTCCAAACCAATAAGTTCATGCTTTGAATCTTTTTTAGTTCTGAATAATAATAATGATGATGTTATGTTATGGCATTTACGATTAGGTCATCCTAGTTTTCCTTATTTAAAACACTTATTTCCTTAGTTATTTTGTAATAAGGATGTGTCTTTGTTTAAATGTGAAGCATGTGAATTTGCAAAACATCATCGTTCTCATTTTCCATTACAGCCCTACAAACCATCAAAACCTTTTTCTATTATTCACAGTGATGTTTGGGGCCCTAACCAAACGAGTACACTTTCTCATAAAAAATGGTTTATCACATTTATAGATGATCACTCAAGAGTTTGTTGGGTGTACTTGTTAAAGGGGAAATCTGACATTTGTCAGGCTGGAAAGGATTTTGTTAAAATGGTGCAAAATCAATTTCAAACAAATATTCAAGTCTTTAGAAGTGATAACGGCAAAGAATATTTTAACACAATGTTGAGTGATTTTTTTTTCGTGAAAATGGAATTGTGCATCAAAGTTCATGTCCTAACACTCCCCGACAAAATGGAGTTGCAGAAAGAAAAAATAGACACTTGTTGGAGGTGGCTAGAGCTTTACTTTTCGCAAGTAAAGTACCAAATTATTTGTGGGGTGAAGCAATTTTAAACTGCTGCATACTTAATTAACAGAGTGCCCTCCAAAGTTCTTAATTTTCAAACTTCAATTCATATTTTCAAAGAATGTTTTCCTGATGATCGTGTTTCAAACGATTTGACTTTAAAAATCTTTGGTTGCACTGCATTTTGTTCATGGGGTGCCCCTAATATGGTCCTGAAATTTAAGGGTCCACTGGTCGTCCTTTCTATTTGACTACCTATATCCGGTTACTTTTTTTGGTTTGTTTTGATTTTTTGGTTAATTTGGATCAATATATATCTTTCACCATTAGATTTAACTAGCATGTATGCTGTTAAGGTATACTTTATATACATCTGGTTACTTTTCTTTCTCCCAGTCCTCTCCTTCATCGACACATCCTCATCCTCCATTGCTTTGGCTAAGCTTACTTACAAGGACATTTTTGAGTTTCTACTAATCCTGCTATAGGTTAATTATTAACTAATACTATGATTCATGAACACTAAAATGGGTACCCTTTCTGCTGCACTATTAAGTTTGCAATTTTCGCTGAAAAAGACATGATTTTTTAAGTGATGGGTGGTGACCTAAAACGTGACAACGCCAATAAACCCTTTTTGCGAGGTTGCCTTTGAAGATGGGTGGCTCAAGAGGTTAAGACTGTTAGATTTAGAGTTGCCATGGGAGCTGATAGAGGAATCCATGTGGAGGCTCTATTCCCCCTTTGTGGCCAAGATTTTGAAGAAATTTGTGAAAATTGAAAAACGTAGTCTTTTGATCCTTGACAAACAGATATTATACTTTTTTCTTCGTTGAGGAAGGAAGGGTGTTTGTGGAAATTGAGGGATGTTTTGTTGGTGATGTTTCATAGTGAAGGTTTTGTGAATTAAATTGTTTCATTATTTGATTTTCATGGGGTTATTAGTTTATGGTGATGAGATGAGTTTGAAATATTGGTTATCTTGAAGACAAATCAGAGTACATTTTAATTTGTTTTGTAGAGGTTTTGTACAGGCATCAAAATGAACAAGAACTGTAATGATCCTTCCAAAGTTGGTAACCGTCTATAGAAAGGGTAACCGGCTATAGAAAGTAAAATGCAGAGGACCATCGGTGGACCTTTAAAATTGGGGACCATATTAGGGGCACCCTTGTTCATGAACATAAGAATATTAGCAAACTTGAACTGCGTGCTATAAAATGTGTTTTTGTTGGGTACTCTCCAACCCATAAGGCATATAAGACTTATACTGATCCTACTCAAAGTTCTAAGACTTATATTTCTGCACCAACAGAAAATGGCCATGATTCTTTATCTGATCCTACTCCTGTTATGAGTGGGGAACTTGGTGAATCCGAGCCTACATTTTCTCATGAAGAAAACAATGAGACTCTTGAAAACGATGATAATGATGATCTAATTGAAATGCCACAAAATAATGAGTCATATAAAGATAATAGGTTTGAAGCAGGAAACAAGACTAAGAAAAGAAAGGCTTTTGTGAGAAAGAATCACAAAGAAAGTGATGAGTCCACATCTCAACACTGTCATGAATCTAAACCGGGAATGATCAACTTCCTAAAACAAGAAAAGGTAAGTCTATCTCTGTTTCTGAGAGTCGTATTTTGTATCCTGATATCAATGATCTTGTGGCTGTTAGAAAACCTGTTAGATCTTGCACTAAATACCCATTGTCCAATTTTATATCATATCCAAATTTATTTTCATCTTTTTCTGCCTTCACCTCAAAATTGTCTAGTGTAGAGATTCCAAAAAATGTACAGGTTGCTCTAGAAATTCCAAAGTGGAGGGAAGCTGTACTTGAGGAGATGAAAGCTCTTGAAAAGAACAAAAGCTGGAGTGTTATGACACTTCCGGATGGCAAGAAGACGGTTGGATGCAAATGGGTGTTTACCGTGAAGTATAATTCAGATGGCTCAATTGAAACGTACAAGGCTCGGTTGGTGGCTAAGGGTTTTACTCAAACCTATGGTATAGACTACTCAGAGACTTTTGCTCCTGTTGCAAAATTGAACACTGTCAGAATTCTCTTGTCTCATGCTGCTAACTTAGATTGGCCCCTACATCAGTTTGATGTTAAGAATGTTTTTCTCAATGATGATTTAGAATAAGTATATATGGACATTCCTCCTGGCTTTGAAGACAAGTTTGGATCAAATGTATGCAAACTAAATAAGTCTTTGTATGGATTAAAGCAGTCTCCTAGAGCTTTGGTTTGAAAAGTTCACTCATTCCATGAAGAAACAAGGGTACATTCAAGGACAGGCTGACCACACCTTGTTCACAAAGTTCTCCAAAGATGGGAAAATTGTTGTCCTGATTGTTTATGTTGATGATATCGTCCTTACTGGAGATGATATAGTTGAAATGGCAAGAGTAAAAGAGAAATTAGCATTTGACTTTGAAATCAAGGACTTATGATCCATGAGATATTTTCTTGGCACGGAGGTTGCCCGGTCAAAAGATGGCATTGTAGTTTCCCAACAAAAATACATTCTAGATTTATTGAAAGAAACAGGAATGAGTGGATGTCGACCAGCAGATACTCCCATGGATCCTAATGCAAAACTTTGGAAAGAAGGTAGTGTTCCCGTTGATACCGGAAGATACCAGAGATTGGTTGGGAAGCTGATTTATTTGTCACACACCAGACCTGACATTGCTTTCTCGGTTAGTGTAGTAAGCCAGTTTATGCATTCTCCTTTTGAGGAACATCTTGAGGTAGTCTATAGGATACTCAGATATTTGAAGGCAAATCCCGGAAAGGGATTATTCTTTAAGAAGACTAGTGAAAGAAATGTTTCTATCTTTACCTATGCTGATTGGGCAGGTTCAGTCACTGATAGAAGAGCAACCTCTGGATATTTTACCTATGTTTGGGGTAATCTTGTGACATGGAGGAGCAAGAAACAAGGTGTTGTAGCAAGAAGTAGTGCAAAAGCCGAGTTTAGAGCTATGGATCAAGGTATTTGTGAAGGATTATGGATCCATAGAGTCCTAGAAGAGCTTAAGATGAAAATTGAGCTTCCATTAAAATTATACTCTGACAGTAAAGCTGCTATTAGCATAGCTCATAATCCAGTTCAACATGACAGAACCAAGCATATTGAGATTGATCAACATTTCATAAAAGAGAAGTTAGATGCTGGAATCATATGTCTACCTTTTGTAACTTCAACTCAACAAACTGCTAATATCTTAACCAAAAGTTTGGCAAGACCCACATTTGAGCTTTTGATAGACAAGTTGGGCATGGCAGATATTTATGCACCAACTTGAGGGGGGTGTTGGAATATATTTAGTTTCCTAGTTTGTTATTTCTAGGAGATTCTAAACATATCATTATTTCCTTTTATTTCTCCTTGTAACTATTTCCTCCATAAATCAAGGAGATAGCTAGCTGTACTTTTATTATAAAAACCAGCCTTGAGCTGATGAATAAAATATAACAGCATTCACCCTATTTTTCTACAGATGGTTTGCTCATTTTTGTAAGATTAAAGCATTTATAGATAAAAAGAAATACATGAGCCACTGTACCTGAGATCAAAGAAAACAATTACCTCTCTGTCCATTGTTCAACTTTACCTTTTCATCAAAACATAGTCAAAACGAAGAGTTAGTTCAATAATATAAATACACATAACTAAAATTCGCACGTGAAAATAAATAATAGTAAGATTGGAAGTGATGATCATGGTCAATTTATATAAAGATATCAACTTCTACAATAACACTTCAATTGTTCTTCGATATTTGCACGTGAAAATAAAACATAACACTCATGGTCACCACATTACTCCATCAATAAGACCAGCAATGTGAACTTTAATCGTGTAAAAACCACATCTCTGAAACCAAAAAATTCATTCTATAAAACCAAAAATGGGAAATCTGTGTGAACTTTGAAAATGGAATATTATCAGGAATAATGTAATAGTTTAGTACTGCTGAATGATTCCTAAACTGACAACACAGTAAATAAAGGAATAAAAACTGTATCTTACCCCAATTTCAATTTGAACCGCTGATGCTGAAGTGGAATGGAGGTAAGTGGGAAATGAACAAAACTGGAATGGGGATTGGAAAATCTCTCGTTTTGTACACCTACAGCTCTCTTAGTGTGATTTTGCTTTGTTAATATATAGGATGTTGAGCCTTCGGTGAGGAAGACCAATTCAGTTCAGATGGATCTTAGCCTAGTTCGGAACAGTTTTACTTTAACATTATTGCATTTGAAACGATTCAAATAAAGTAAAAATAAAATTAAAAAAAATTCCACTTGTTTCCAATTAGAACAAATCAGTAACAACTCATGGTTTTCAAGGGATGATCATCAGCAGAAAAAACATTAAGACATGGCATTTATATGCATGGATGCATGGTAATGAGTTACTTTTTCAAGAACTAATCGCATAAAGAAATTCTTACTAGTTACTATACAATCTACAATGACTGCATATGACTAATTAAGAAAAGTAAAAAAAAAAAATTCTATGGGAAAGGAAGTATTATAGCTATATTATGTCAAATTTGAAAGACAAGATTACCTGAACACCATCTTTGAATTGGAATCTGCTCAATCTCAAAGTTGAAGGACTCGAGCGTCATTGAAGGAAAATTCAAAACATGTACTTCAAGGTGGAATATTTATTTGTGTTAATACATTCAGGGTATGTAAGGGGTTTAAAGTTTAGGCACCTTCTCAATCATGATTCAGTTACTAAGAAATTTAAGAACATATAGTACAACAATAAAAAAACTTCAATTAATATAAGCTTATGGAAATTTCTCTTGCAAGTTGCAACTATATGATCGTATATAAATAAAATGAATTTCACATGAATGTATTTTCATTCTGGTATTGACTTTGTTGTGTGGTGAATATGGTCACCAGTAATCTAGACAAGAGCAACTCCCGTCTTTAAAATGATGAAACCGATTTCGATCTCTAACTATAATCTCTCTACGATACGCCACTGATATTAGCTTGGTAAACGCGTGACAATCCCCACAAACTCGAAGGTTTTTAATAATTCTTATAGCTAAACCTGAAGGAGATGCTATAAGAACAAATGCTATTGCAAGCCTTTCACTATGGTAAGAAAGTACCCCTTCCTTATCTTCGTCTTCCACATCAAACAAAACCTCTGCAGTTCTTGCATTGTGACCATATTCTTGTAGTTTTCTATTAATCTCAGCAATCTTCAAATATATTTCTTTTGAAAATGGATGAGTTTTGTCACCTGTAAGAAACTCATGCATTGCACCATTTATCTCCACTAAGCTAAAACCCGGTAACTTGTTAACACCATGATGTTTCATCAGCGTCCTCACTCTCTTAACATCGTTCCACCTACCAACAATAGCATACATATTCGACAAAAGCACATAGTTTCCACTAGTTTCTGGCTCCAATTCTATTAACTTTTTAAGAGCAACTTCTCCAACATCTACATTTCCATGAAGTCTTGCGGCACCAAGTAAAGACCTCCATAATACCGCATTTGGTTTCATCGCCATACCTTGTAACCGTTCCTCTGCTTCCTTTAACCGCCCAGCTCGACCCAGAAGATCAATCAAGCATCCGTAATGCTCGAGTTTCGGTTGCACACCATGAACCTCCTTCATCGACTCAAAAATCTCCAACCCTTCCTCCACTAATCCACCATGAGAGCATGCAAACATAGTAACCACAAAAGTTGCATCATCAGGAACTAAACCCTTAAACTTCATCTTTCGATAAAGTTCAAGAGCCTGATTCCCATAACCATGAATAGCAAAACCCCCAATCATCGCAGTATAACAAAATGCATCCCTATCATTTTCAGGCATTTTATCAAACAGTTGACATGCAAGATTCAAACATCCACATTTTGAATACATATAAACCAATGCAGTTCCAAGAAACCTATTAACGTTAATCTTATTCCTTAACACAAAACAATGAACCCAAAATCCTTGACTAAGAGCACCTAAATTAGAACATGCTCTAATCAATGCAACAAATGTAACTTCATTAGGTCTAATTTGAGCCACTTGCATATCATTAAACAAATACAATGCCTCAAATGAAAAATTAGCATCATCAAAACTATTTGAGTAACTATGATAATTCACATTATTTGCATAAGCACCCAAAATAATATTCCACGTGGCCAAATCAGGTTGATTAATTTGATCAAATATATATCTAGAAACACACAATTTCCCATATTTTGCATAGAAATTAAGCAATGAAGCTTGAACAAAATTATCAAAAGGTGGTAACAAAAATTTCAAAACATGTGTGTGAAGTAATGGACCATATTGAAACAATGATGGGTTAAAACAACAAGCCTTGAAAAGTGAAGGAAAAGTGAAACTATTAGGTTGAAGATTTTGATGTGTAAGAATTTTGTTATAAAGTGTGAATGCTAAATGGATATTATTTTCACTACTTTGATTAATCAATGATGAAATGAGTGTATTATAGAGAAAAATTGTTGGGTTTGGGATATAATTAAAGATAGTTAAAGCATAGGTTAAATCGAATTTTGAGGTTATGTTAATGAGGTGACTAAGACAATAGGTTTGAAATGAAAGAGAAGTTGTTATAATTTGGGCATGAATTTGTTTAAGGGAATTGAAGTTTTTGCATTTTTGTAATGATTGGATTATTGGGTGATTAAATATGTGGGTTTTGGGTTTCATGAAATCAACAAAGTGTAAGACTTAATCGATTCTAGAAGATTCTCAAACTCGGAAGACTTTGGCGATGGAGATGGAGAAACAAACCTTCTCTTCATTGTGGCATGACGGAAACTCAGATATACAGAGTCGGAGATGGTGAGCGAGTCTCAGAATCGGCGATGTAGCTAATATTCTTGCAGTGCAGGAACAGAAATTGTGGTTTCCCAAAAACTTGTTTTGGCAGTACTAGTTCAACCATCAATGGTGGTGATTCAAGATCGACTTGATAGCAAAGAGCAACATTCAATCCCGCAATTGTGATAGGAAGTAACTGAAATCATTTGATGGCAGAATAATTTCCAACTAGATTAGGCAGTCCAGTGAGCCAGATTATGGTGGCGGAAAAAAAAAACTAGCTCAACTACAAAAATTGATCCAGTGAACCGGATTCTGTTGGTGAAAAAACAAAAAATTCTAACTCAACTCCAAAAATGTCAAAATTTTTAGGCCGAACGTCATAACTAGGGTTCGAACCTCGATCATTTCACTTGTGTTGTGTGTGAGTTTATAATGACTTTGTATTGTTTGTCTAGCAACAAAAACAAAAAGGTTAAAAACCGGTTTAGTCAAATGTCTTGGTGTTGATTAAATAAGTTTTTAGTCTTATAAATGTATCAAAGTTTTTTTTAATCTCTATAAAAAATTTCAACAAGTTTTGGTCTTCTAAATATTTTACGTCACAATTTTTGGTCATATTTTTAAGGGTAAATAGCTTTTTACCCCCTGCAAAATATGACAGTTTTGTTTTACCCCTTACAAAAAAAAAAGTTGTGATTGCCCTCCTGTAAAATGAAAATTCCATCATTTACCCCCTGAATTGACAACTTGGACGCTGTCTGTGTTAATTTGCTTACATGGACGCTGGGATGGCTTTTACTTTTTTTTTATTAATTTATTTGGTTACCAAATAAATTTATTAATTTTTTAAAAATAGAAATACATTAAAAAAAAAACAAACAAACAACACGGGCAAGCACACACAGGAAGGCTCCTCCCTCCATTGTCTAGACATCATTACTGAACTCTACATTCAAATCCAAATTTCCAGCACCCCTCTCCTATAACTACTCGGTACTAAACACAGGTTTTTTTTTCTATTGGAAGATCCTTTCATGGAAGAGGGAAATAAAAGAGAATCTTTAACTTGTTCTTCGTGTTCGTCAGGGCCACCATGAATTTCCAGATTCCGACGAGATTCATCCACTCAAAAGGTGTTTTTCTCCCTTTCCAGAGATCCGTTTTACACAAGACAACCACCTTTGTGACATTCCATGAAGAGAAGAACAGGTTCAAGTTCCTATCCACTGTTGCCGCCGCACCTACGCCGCCTCCGATCATCTTCTCTAGCGAGATCTTCGCCGGAAAACTAATTGGAACCCAGAAGTTTTGATATAGAAGGTTTGGTGGATTTGTTGTTGTGTGATAAGATGATGAGTCATAGTCCATAATCACTTTGAAGAAGAATGATAATTCTTGTTCATGGTATGTGAATATATATATGACTTTGAGTCCTTCACTTTTTCTAGTTTTTCATCCGATTGAAATTGAATTGGATGCGTTTTTTGGATTTTGGGAGGAAGGTTTTATGCTTTTAAATTTTTTTAAAAAAAATAATTAGTGGAAGGATTTATCTATGTGTCACCAAATAAATTAATCAAAAAGAAAGTAAAAGCCAACTCAGCGTCCATTTAAGCAAATTAATACAGTCAGCGTCCAAGTTGTCAATCTAGGGGGGTAAATGATGGAATCTTCATTTTACAGGGGGTAATCACAACTTTTTTTTTTTTGCAGGGGTAAAACAAAACTGACATATTTTGCAGGGGGTAAAAAGTTATTTACCCTATTTTTAAATTAACTCTTATCTATATTTTATATTTTTGAATGAATTTTTATATTTATGTTTATAATTATTATAAGAATTTGTCTTACAAAAGCCTATAATATTTGGAGAACAAAATTTGCTATATTTTATGTTAGGGACTTGAATTAAATTTTTTAGTAAACAACTATTTTGTGCTTATATAATTTCTCCGGTTCGATAAATATATCAAATTTTGTTTTTAATCCTTATAAAAAAATTATTCAATAAATTTTGGAGCCCAAAATATTTTTTATCACAATTTTTTATTCCTACTTTTAAGTCAACTTTTTTTTTGACAAAACTTTTAAGTCAACTCTTATGAATCGATCATTAAAACTTTTGAATTTTTTCACACTCATCTTGTAAATACGTCATTAAACATTTCTTTTATTTGTAAGTTTTTAAATAAAATTGACAATCATGTTTTTTTCTCAAATAAAATTGAAATTTTTGGTCCTTAAAATTGACACTCCATGAGAATGGATATCAGTGAAGAGAAGAGTAGAAAAACATAATATAATGCATGTTTTTTCCTATTCTTCCACCTAAATACCACAAATTCAACATGTATCAAAGCCTTGTCATAAACATAATTTTGATGCAATCGAAAAATTAACTCATATATTACCTGACACATACGACTCACATGCCACTTTCCCTTATCTTTAGCCATCCTAGACTTTTCCAATAAACATTGCAAATTTTCAATTATTATGAATATTATCTTTATCAACCAGACATTAACAAACGTTGTATCCACTTTTAACATAATAAAAGTATTACTGTAAAAAAAAAACATAATAAAAGTATTGACGTAAAAACTGTTAGATAATAAAATATTGGGATTATGCTGTTGGGCTTATTAGGTTTATAGTCCACTAGATTTTGCTATATAATAATTCCTTGTAACTCTATTTTATTAAGTAATGTTATTCTATTTTTATGGAATCCTAGTAGCCTATTTTTATGGAACCCTAGTACTAGCCTCCTTTTATTCATTCTCTACTTTGTTTGTATGTTGTTATTCCGCTGCCGAGTTCCCAAAAGTTTGGGAACATGTATAAGGGAATGAATAAAGTTGTATATTGCATTACTTTTGAGAGTTTACAAGAGGTGTATATATACACAAGTATAGTAACCTAATTGGAGTAAATTAAGGAACAAATATCTCCAACAATTAAGGTGATTGACTCTATAGACTTTATACAAATCCTAAAATAATAATGATAATAATTAAATACTAATTATGCTTGATATCCCCCCGCAAGTTGGGCGACCTGGAAGAAAGATGCAACTTGGATAGTAGAAACTCGAACCGGGGGCGAAGCAGAGGCTTGGTGAGAATGTCAGCAAGCTGGTCGTTGGTAGAGACGAAGGAAACACGAAAACGGCCACGTTGAACGTTTTCACGGACAAAGTGATAAGCTAAGGCTATGTGCTTCATTCTGGAGTGGAAGACAGGATTAGCACTCAGATGTGTAGCACCAAGATTGTCGCAGTAGATGACAGGACCAGCTGTAGGAGTGTGACCAAGTTCAGTGAACAAAGAGAGTACCCAAAGGAGTTCACTGGCCGTGTCGGCCAAGGCTTTATATTCAGCTTCAGTGGATGATCGAGCAACCGAGCGTTGCTTGCGGGAACTCCAAGAGATGGGGGTGTCGCCAAGATAGAGCAGGTAACCAGTGGTAGAGATGTAATCATCTTTGTCACCCGCCCAGTCCGCATCTGAGTACGCATGAAAGTTCAGGGGAGCAGTCGCGGAGATGAAAATGCCTTTGTCGCAAGAGCCGGCCAGATAGCGAAGTAGGCGCTTGAGAGCCAACCAGTGCATGGTGCTCGGGTTCTGCATGAACTGAGCAAGTTTGTTGGTCGCGAAGGCAATGTCTGGTCGAGTAAGACTCAAGTATTGGAGACTTCCAACTAGTGCTCGGTATTCAGTCGGGGAGGGCAAGGGATCACCAGAGTTTTTGAGCAGCGGAGGAGTAGCAGTTATTGGAGTGGACGCTGGTTTAGCTTCTGTCATGCCCGACTTTTGAAGGAGATCAGTGATGTATTTCCGTTGTGAAAGAAACATGCCCGCAGCGGAAGGAATGACTTCAACACCCAGGAAATAATTGAGATAGCCAAGATCTTTCAATGAGAAACGGGCAGCAAGTGTAGCAATGAGACGAGACAATTCTGTCGAGGAGCTCCCCGTAACAATGATGTCGTCGACATAGACGAGCAAGTATAGTGTCGCGCGTGGTGTCCGCTGAATGAACAAAGAAGCATCGGCGGTGGAATTGACGAAGCCAATGGAGAGCAGGAATACACGAAGTTCCATATACCAAGCGCGAGGAGCTTGCTTTAACCCGTAGAGCGCCTTCTTTAGGCGACAGACATGATCAGGGAAGCTTTTGTTAACAAAGCCAGGTGGTTGAGCCATGTAGACCTCCTCGTTGAGCGTCCCTTGAAGAAAGGCATTGTTAACATCAAGCTGGCGGACGGACCATCCTTGTCGAACTGCCAAGGCGAGGATGATCCGAATTGTCACTGGTTTGACGACGGGGCTAAATGTTTCTGTGTAGTCACAACCAGGGCGTTGATGGAAACCCTTAGCGACCAATCGAGCCTTGTACCTGTCAATGGACCCATCTGGATTTCTCTTGATGCGAAAGACCCACTTACAACCAACCAAATTTTGAGCAGAGGAACGACCAACGAGTTCCCAGGTGTTGTTGCGATGTAGGGCATCAAATTCAGCCAACATGGCGGAACGCCAGTCCGGATCACGAAGGGCTTGGGTAATAGTACTAGGTTCCATCGGGGATGAGGGACGGACATGGAGGTTGAGTTTGTGGATGGGTTTGACGATGTTGTTTTTGGACCTGGTGATGATCCCACCGCCATGGAGTTCAGTGGTCGTTGTGAGGGGAGAGGTCGTTTGTGGTTGTGGGAGCAATGTTGGCTGTAAGGAGGAAGGGAGGTCATTACTGGTCGTTTCATTGCTCGTTGTATTTGAGGACGAGGATTGGGATGTGGTCGGGGAGGAAATGCCAGACGGGGAGGGAGGCTCAACAAGTGAGGTATCCGGGGATGTGGGATTGGTGCTCGCAGTAGGTGGAGCGATGGTCGGCAAGACGGGCAGTTGGAGTGGGCCAGTCTGTGAGGTCGTGGACGTGATCGGTTGGGCCACCAGTGAACGGAAGGGGAATTCAGTTTCGACGAACTTGACATGGCGAGAGGTGTAAATCCGTCCAGTTGAAGGATCGAGGCATAGATATGCATGTTGATCAGCTGAGTAACCTACAAAAACACACATAGTAGACTTTGGAGCAAGTTTATGGTTAGCATAAGGTTTAATCCAGGGAAAACACAAACATCCAAAACATTTTAATTTATGATAATCCGGACTAATGCGGATGAGTTTAGAGTAAGGTGATTGGTGCCCGAGGATTGGGGTAGGGAGACGGTTAATGAGGTAGGCTGCAGTGGTCATGGCGTGAGGCCAGTAGGTGAGGGGAAGGCCAGCGTGGTGAAGGAGGGAGAGACCGGTTTCGGCAATGTGCCGATTCCGCCGTTCAGAGATGCCATTGTGTTCGGGTGTATGAGGGGGAGTGGTGTGGTGACTTATGCCATGAGTACTTAGAAAGGAACGAAGACCAATGTATTCGCCACCATTGTCAGTGTATAGGACTTTTATTTTGTGTTGGTAGAAGTTTTCAACTAGTGTTTTAAATTTGGGAAAAATAGATTGCACATCAGATTTTAGTTTCATGGGATATAGCCATATATAGCGAGTATAATGATCAACAAACAAACAATAGTAACGAAGACCATCAATAGATAAAACAGGGGAAGTCCATACATCAGAAAAAATTATTTCTAATGGATAAGTAGATGTAAGAGTAGATTCATGAAAAGGAAGTTTATGACTTTTATTAATTTGGCATGAATTACAATCTGATTGCGGAAATTTATTTGAACCTAAAGAAAAATGATGTTGAATAAATTTAAAGATGGAAGTTGAAGGGTGTCCAAGCTTGTGATGCCATGAAGCAGAGGATTCCACTTGGACGGTGTGGGCGGAAGGTGAGGTCGTGGGCAACAGATAAAGTCCATTCACACATGAGCCTTTATGGGTTGTTTGGCGTGTCTGCAAGTCCATGACATAAAAAGAGTTTGGTAAGAAAACAACGGCAGAGTTAGTTTGTTTGGTGAGTTGAGAAACAGAAATGATTTGTTGTTTCATGGAGGGAACATAAAGAGCCTTAGACAAGGATAAATCATTAATTAAAAGTGTGCCAGAGTGAGAGATGTTTAAACCTGAACCATTCCCCATGAAGAGGGAGTCGGGGCCAGTGTATGGATGGTGAAGTGCCAGATTTGTAAGGTCGTTGGTCACATGATGTGTTGCTCCACTGTCGAGCAGAAAACCAGGCGAGGATGTGCCAGCAGTAGCGGTGTGGGCCTGGGCCTGGCCAGTGGTGCTCGGAGAAGAACGAGGAGGTGCGGGGACGCTGGGGTGTTGGGTCCGAAAGAGTTGGCAGTCAGCGAGGACGTGTCCCTTGGTGTTGCACCATTGACATCGACCAAGGAATGGTTTGCGATCACCTGGGCGTTGGTTGGTCGGTGCAGGTGCCTGACTTGGTCGAGGCTTGTTGTTGGTCGACCTTGCCTGAGCGTGCAGCGCAGTAACAGGAGCAGGTGATTGGCGTTGAGCAGCAGCAAGAGAGAGTTCCTGGATGAGGAGCTTTTCGAGGAGATCATCAAAGGTGATTGGAGTGTCCCTTGCGTTGACCCCATCAATGACTGCTCGGTAACCGTCATCAAGGCCGCGCAAGACATGGTCGGTCATGTCCTCGACGGAGACAGCAGATCCGAGAGAGGCGAGGAGATCAGCAGTTTGCTTCAGAGAGTGCATGTAGGTCGTGATGGATTGAGTACCTTTCGAGGCCATCCGAAGACGTTCCTTGAGTTGTTTAAGGTGACTGCGGGAGGCTTTGGCATAGGTGTTCTTGAGAAGCTCCCAGAGGTCGTGCGAGGTCTTCGTCTGGGACACCAAGGAGGCCACCTCGTCGGAAAGAGTGGTGAGGATGGCACCATAGATGAGGCGATCCTGGCGACGCCATGTTTGAAAGGCAGGGTTTGATGATGTTACCGGAGGCGTTGCGGTGGTGGTGATCGTTGCTGTCGGCGCAGGGAACGATCCATCAGTGTATTTGAGTAGATCAAAACCATCAAGGAAGGCTTCTACCTGGAGTTTCCAATTGAGGTAATTGGTAGGGAGAAGCTTGGTGACACCGCTGAGGGTGATACACGCAAAGGGTTTGGAGGGTTCATAGGGGTTAGCTATGGAGCGAGAGCCATCGGAAGCCATGGGAGGCAAAGTGTTACGGCAAACGGAGAAAAAACGGCGTTTTCTGGTTTAACAGGGTAGGGCTGGAACGTTACCAACTGATACCATATAAGGGAATGAATAAAGTTGTATATTGCATTACTTTTGAGAGTTTACAAGAGGTGTATATATACACAAGTATAGTAACCTAATTGGAGTAAATTAAGGAACAAATATCTCCAACAATTAAGGTGATTGACTCTATAGACTTTATACAAATCCTAAAATAATAATGATAATAATTAAATACTAATTATGCTTGATAACATGTGTTTGATTTAGCTTTTGAAGTTCGGTTCTATGAAGAAAAAAAAAATTGTTAGGCTGAATCGTTGATATAGGTACATGAGGAAATCGATTGTTGTTCGGTTGCTAATGATGTTTTCTGACGGTGAATTTGATTTAGTTTTGGTGGGTGGCTTTGCGATTGAACTTTTAAGGTAATATATTTTTATTGGTTTGCTTGATGCGTTGCAATTCATGATAAGGCATTTGACTTCTGAGTGCATTGCTCTTCCTGTGTACTTTGGTATTTAGTTAGTTTTGTGGATTTGGTTCTGTTTGATTGGTTTGGTTTTGTTTGTTTGTTAAAAGTAAAATGACACCGTGTGGGTGTTTTGAGTTAGTAAAAAAAATAAAATTGTTGGTTTGGTTTCATTTAGTTTTGTTTGGTTCAGTTCCATTTGGTTTGGTTTCAGTTTGATTGGCTTGGTTTTGTTTGTTTGGTTTGGTGAGTCGAGTGTTCACAATTTGATTGTTTGGTGAGCGAATGGTCACAATTTGGTTTCTTCGGATTGATTGTCTTTCTATTTGTCTCTTTCTGATTGATTGATTTTCCCCCCTTTTTATTCTTCTTAGTTTGATTGGTATTCTCCTTCATTGGCTTCTTCTGTTTATTTGGTTCTCTATCTATTTGGTTCTTATTTTTTATTGTCTCTCTCTATTGTTTATTCTAATTGATTGCATTGCACTTCTCTCTGTCAATTCTCCTGTTTGATTGCTTCTCTCTGATGTTTTCTTATGTTTGATTGCTTCTCTCTCTGATGATTTATCTTCTGTTGGATTGCTCCTCTCTATTTGTTCTTCTATTTTGGTTGCTTCTCTTTCTATTTACTTATTCTTCTGTTTGGTGGTTTGGTTCTTCTTTATATTGGTTTGGATTAGTTTGTACTTTGTATGATTTGGTTCAGTTTGGATTGGAACAATTTGATTTGGTAAAGTTTAGATTTGTTGGATTGATTTAGATTTGGTTAGCTTGGATTGTATTGGATGATGAATTGGTTTGATTTGGTTTGTCTATCTCTGATGATCTATTTATCTGATGGTTTCTCTGGATGCTACTTCTCTCTCGGATGATTACTCACTTTGGTTGTTTCTCTTAATTGGTTAGTTATTAGTTGGGTTGATTTATTTTCTGGGTTAATTTGTAACAAGCTTAAAGTTTAGTAAGCTTTAGCTTGAGGAGCAGTGTTATAAGTTTATTTTATTTGTTAGATGTTTTTAGTATTTTGTTTGACAAACTCACAATGTTTCTTGTTGACTCATCATGAGTTTGAGGGTGGGTGTTAGATAATAAAATATTAGGTTTATGCTATTGGGCTCATTAGGTTTATAGTCCACTAGATTTTGTTCATTCTCTACTTTGTTTGTTTGAATTTAACAAAAACCATATGTTTGATTGGTACAATTTTGTTAGATTCAAAGATACAAACTAGAAGAATAACAAAGGAGGCAATTATTGTTACATAACATTAAAATTGCATTACTTAATAAAATAGAGTTATAAGAGATTATTATATAATGGGCCCAATAGCATAAGCCCAATATTTTATTATCTAAGACCCACCCTCAAACTCATGATGCGTATCAACAAGAAGCATTGGGAGTTTGTCAAACAAAATACTAAAAACATCTAACAAATAAAATAAACTTATAACACTACCCCTCAAGCTAAAACTTACTAAGCTTTAAGCTTGTTACAAATTAACCCAGAAAATAAACCAACTCAACTAATAACTAACCAATTGAGAGAAGCAACCAAAGTGAGTAATCATCCGAGAGAGAAGTAGCATCCAAAGAGAGAAACCATCAGATAGAAGCATTCAAACAGATCATGAGAGACAAACCAAATCAAACCAATTCATCATCCAATACAATTCAAGCTAACCAAATCCAAACCAATCCAACAAATCCAAATTTTGCCAAACCAAATTGTTCAAATTCAAACTGAGCCAAATCATACGAAGTACAAATTAATCCAAACCAACATAAAGAAGAACCAAACCACCAAACAGAAGAATCAGTAAATAGGAAAAGAAGCAACCAAAATAGAAGAACAGATAGAGAGAAGCAATCCAACAGAAGAGAAATCATCAGAGACAGAGAGAGAATCAATCAGACATAAGAAAAGAAAACAAAACATTAGAGAGAGAGAGAGAATAATCAAACCAAATAGAGAGGAACCAATCAAAAGAACCAATAGAGAGAAAAAGAGAAGCATTCACACAGAATAAGAATCAATATGGAGGGAGATGCAATCAGACATAAGAAAATCAACATAGAGAAGCAATCAGACAAAGACAATCAAATAGAAGAAACCAAATAGGGGATAAATGCAATGCAATCCATCATAACAAATAGAGGGAGAGGTGCAATCGATCAGAAGAAACAATAGATAGAAGAGACAATCAATCAGAAAGAGACCAATAGAAAGACAATCAATCAGAAGAAAGCAAATTGTGAGCACTCGACTCACCAAACAAAACCAAACCGCAGACCAAACGAGACACTATGGTATTTCACAAACAAATTGTGAGCATTGACTCAACAAACCAAACAAACAAAACCAAGTCAAATGAACCGGAACCAAACCAAATTGAATTGTACCAATCAAACCAAACGAAATCAAACCATGACATACTGAACTATACATAACTGAATTCCTCCAAATTCAAAACAAAATTGCCGAAATCATCACACCAATCCATGGATCTAAGGAATCAAAACTAACAAACAAATAGCTATAAGTGGGTTGTTAAATATACGAGCAAGAAAATCACAATGCCACTAAGACACTATCCAACTCAAAACACTACCAACAATTAAAACAATAAAAAAATAACAAATTAACAGACCCACCAAATTACCAAGAAGCACAGAAGGACTTGAAAGAAGCCGCACACAGCCGAGAGAGGAACAAAGAAATAGCTACAACCGAACCCACAAGATCAAATAGAACCAACTATAAAAAAACAAAACAAATATATTCCCAAACTATTGGGAACTCATAGCGGAAACGACAGAATTTTCAAGGTGGATCGAAACAAGCTCTAATACCATATTAGATTCAAAGAACAAACTAGAAGAATAACAAAGGAGGCAATTAGGGTTACATAACATTAAAATTGCATTACTTACTAAAATAGAGTTACAAGAGATTATTATATAGCAAAACCTAGTGGATTATAAACTTAATGGGCCCAATAACATAAGTCCAATATTTTATTATCTATCAAATTTAAGGATATTAGTAAAAGGCATATTAATTTACAGAAAACTGTTCATCCTATTATAGAGACTAGACATGGAGTAGATAGAGTCATTGATTTTATTTTACAAACATCCTAGGATACAACACATGCTTTCTTACGTCTACTTTTCATGTCGGTCTCCCAATTTGCTTAAATCCCCCAAATCTTTTTTATTATTTTCTAGTCTTCCTCTGTTAAAGTAGAAGAAAAAGTCAAATAAGTAGTTGCTTAGATCACAAGTCATTGACTTGTTATAACTGTTTTTACACAAACAGTTTTTTCTGTTTTGAGTTAGTTTGATTTCTGTTTTGATCCAATGGATAGGATTAGAGTAGCTACTAGTTTGTTAGATGATGATTATGCTTCATCATTGTATATATAGCACAACCACTTCATTGTAACTAATTGAGTTTTGTGAAATAAAAGATTTCTTCTTCTCTTGCTTATGGCTTGTTCAATGCCTAAGCCAAATTCATCTTTTCATTCAATGTTTAAGCTTCAGATCTTATGTTTAGATTCAACAATGGTGTTTGATCTTCACTTTTCACATCCTCCTCCATCAATTCCAGTTTCTTTCTCTTCTCCGCCTTCGTTTTGTTCATCACTCCACTTTGTGCACCTCCTTCACCAGCATTTCCTCCTGAGCTTGATCTATCCGAGCCTTGTCCGCCTTTTCTTGCTCCTGCACCACCCTTTCCGTTTCCCCGTTTTACCCAACCTCCACCCCATGGTCTCCATCTATGATCAATCCCAGCTTTTGTTTTGAATTCTTCTATTGCACCAACTACAAATCAATAAATATTTTTTTATTAAATATAAGTCCCGTTTGTTTCAGATTTTTGATAAAAAAATCATTTTTTTTCCTTTAAAATGAAAAACTATTTTCAATAGTTTTCTTCAAAATTTATTTCTTTTTAAATCATTTTCTAAAAAATAGATTTTACGATTGTAAACAAACGAAAAATAGCTCTAAATTTTCTTCAAAATCTCTACAAAAAAAACTTTATATTTTTTTCAGAAAAAATAATTTTCTTAAACTTAAATAAACAGGCCCATAATAATTAAAGAAGAAAAACAATTGTGCTTTGAATAATTTATATATTTACGTTGTATTTCATCTTTGGATGGCTCAATTGTTACGATAGAGATAAAAATTAGTGAACAGAGAAAGAATATGAAGATAAACGCCTTGGTTTTCATGCTTGATCAACTAAAAGTATATTGTTGTGAAATATGAATTCAATCGGCAACTATTTATATTGATCATCGAACTTGATATATAAAAAAAAATGAATAAAAAGAGGTTGGTTAGATAGTATATACTCCATCCGTCCCATAATATAAGCAAAAAAAATTATTTTTTTTTATCCCAAATTATAAGCAAAAGTAACTTACTTTTATCATTTTCAATATTTACTTTTACTTATTCTCATAAAATTTAATACAAACCGCATTTAATTTACTCTTTCTTCTTTTTCCCATAATCAATAACCAATAAAAATTCATTTTACTTTTCTTAATATTAAATGTGAAATTTTTTTTTTGGCTTATAATATGGGATGGAGGGAGGAGTACAATAGAATAAAAAAGTTAATGTATATTATTTGGATGATTAATTGTGAGAATAATAGGTCATCAACACCTATTGAGCCAGGTAAGAATGTTTTTTCTCTCAAAGGTAAGAATGTTTTTCACACAATAACAACTAACAATTAATTCCTTAAAAAAAAAACTAACAATTAATTATGATGTTTTATAATTCTTTATATTGATTGTTGAGATTCAGTTGAATAAATCTATTTTTCAAGGCCACTGAATGTGAGAGTTTTGGATTACTATGAAACAGATTGAAACAAGAAGGTGGGAGAATGATAAGAAAAGTAATAATTTACACTGTATTTTTCAAGGTCACTGAATGTGGTAGTTTTGGATTACTATGAATTTTTTATTTTTTATTTTGCTAAAAAATCAATAGTTGATTTAATTACTTTTCATAGATAAGATCTAAAGATATATAGTTTGTTGAGATTCAGATGAATAAATCTATTTTTCAAGGTCACTGAATGTGAGAATTTTTGGATTACTATCAAACAGATTGACAAGAAGGTGAGAAAATGATGGGAAAAATGATAATAGGTGAGAGAATGATGAGAAAAGTAATAATAATTAATTCACACTGTATTTTTCAAGCTCACTGAATATGAGAGT
Organism: Trifolium pratense; assembly: GCF_020283565.1. NCBI lineage: Eukaryota > Viridiplantae > Streptophyta > Magnoliopsida > Fabales > Fabaceae > Trifolium > Trifolium pratense. The sequence continues at coordinate 20,513,522 of NC_060063.1, read as the reverse complement.
TTTGGATTACTACAAAACAGATTGAAACAAGAAGGTGAGAGAACGATGGGAAAATACTATTTTAATTGACACTGTATTTTTCAAGGTCACTGAATGTAGCAATTTTGGATTACTATAAAATAGGTTGAAACAAGAAGGTGAGAGAACGATGAGAAAAATAATCGTAATTTATACTTTATTTCTCAAGGTCACTGAATCTGGGAGTTTTAGATCTATGTAAGTAGTTTTTTTTTTGTTAAAATAACCAGTAGTTGATTTAATTACTTTTCATGGATAAGATCTAAAGATATATAGTTTATTGCGATTCAATTGAATAAATCTATTTTTCAAGGTCATTGAATGAGAGAGTTTTGGATTACTATGAAAGTAGTTTTTTTTTTTTTTTGTGGGCTAAAAAAACCAGTCATAGATTTAATTACTTTTCATGGATGTGTTTGATCTGCTAAAAAACAGGGGACTGGACAATTTTTGTTGACTCTTACTTATAAAGTCTTGTCTGGGCCAACTCACATCCGATGTGAGGGTCCGGTTAAGGTGCATAAGCCCAAGCTTATGCACCATGCAAAATTGCTATGCGCGCCCCCCATATTGCTACGCGCGCCCCCCAACTGCTACGCGCCCCCCCATTTTCTAGCCCCCAATTTCTAGCGCCCCCCCCATATTGCTACGCGCGCCCCCCAATTGCTACGCGCCCCCCATTTTCTAGCCCCCCAATTTCTAGCGCACCCCCCCAGTTTTTTTTTTTTTTTAGATTTCTAGCGCACCCCTCAGATTTTTTTTATCACGCTTTTAATTTTGATTGATTGAATTTTATTTTATTTTATTGATTAGGGATAAATTTCAGAGTATTATGTATGGTTAATTATTTTAGTAGTTAGTTTTAAACTAAAATCATGCCAAACCATCATCGTTGTAACCGCTGCAAGCTCTTCAATCTTCTTCGCTCTCGCTATCTTCGTTTTCCAATCGGAATCTTACAAATCGATTCTCTTGAATCGAACGAAAACGAGAACGAATTGCAATTTCTGAGATGAATCGGAATCGGAATCGGAGTTTTGCAATTTCTGAGATGAATTGGAATCGGAGTTCGTGAGAGAAGGTGTGAGTTCGTGAGAGAAGGTGAAGAAGATGAACAGTGATCGCGGATGAACAGTGATCACGTTTTCACTATTTCGCGTAAGAGAAGATGAATAGTGAATTTTCGTTACAATTATTCTGGAAACCATTGTGCTGGTTAAATGGTTTCAGAGAGTTAAAAAGTGAAACCATTTGTATTATAAAATGGTTTTATGTGTTTATTGAAATCAATATTGTGTTTTTATGGTTTTAAAAATCCTGAAAACCATTATGCTGATTAAATGGTTTTAGAGAGTTAAAAAGTGAAACCATTTGTATTATAAAATGGTTTTATGTGTTTATTGAAATCAATATTGTGTTTTTATGGTTTTAAAAATCCTGGAAACCATTATGCTGGTTAAATGGTTTCAGAGAGTTAAAAAGTGAAACCATTTGTATTATAAAATGGTTTTATGTGTTTATTGAAATCAATATTGTGTTTTTAATATTGAATTTATTGTATTATTGAAATAATATTCCTTCATTATTATTACTATTACTGAACCAAATTAACATCTCAAGATTCTCTAACCAATAATCACTCAACAATTATAAAAAAAAAAAAATTAATCACTCTACTTTGTCTCCATTCAGCAAAAACACATCACAAAAAGAAAAACCAAGCTACCCAATTCGAGTCTAATTCATACGTTCTTCATTGCCGTTCAAATTCGATTCTGAGACAAAAAAAAAAGCCTAGAAATCTAAAAAAAAAAAAACCTGGGGGTGCGCTAGAAATTGGGGGGCTAGAAAATTGGGGGGGGGGGGGGCGCGTAGCAATTGGGGGGCGCGCGTAGCAATTGAGCTTTCAGGCTTAGTAGGCTAAAAATAAAAACAAAACGTGTGCATCAGCAGAAAGGGGGTGGGGATAGCGAGCCTTTGGGGGGCTGGGGGGCGCGCGCGAGAAATTTCTGGGGGGCGCGCGAGTAATTCTGGACTTATGCACCATGCATAAACATCCGCTTATGCATATTAACTTTTGCCCCGATGTGAGACTTCTTAACACACTCCCTTAGACCCAACACTATTGGCTTGGTGCGTGTATATAAATAGTAGGTGACTTGATAGCGGGTGGTCCAACGGATCTTAGAGAAACTCTAATACCATCTTAAAATTGGGTATTTAGGCCTACCTCAATCCTACAAAAACCGACTTATAAGACGATGATTGCCTCTTACTTATAAATTTATTCCATACCAACTTACATCTGATGTAGGACTTCTTAACGATCATCAACAACCAAGATTGTCAAACTCTCAAGTTAACATTTAAACACTTATGAGTTTACAATTTTTTGTTAGTGAATGAGTTAAATGACATGTAAATTCTCTTTTTTTTTTTGGTGATATGTAAATTCTCTTTTTATAAAGATATGATACGATAAATGCTAGGACTATGAATTTCATCACATTAATATATTTTCAAATGCAATATTTTCTTTTACTATGGAAATTAATATTAAAAGCAATGTCAATGCGGGGTAAATACTATGGCAAATGTTTCCTCTCGAAGTAATTAACAAGGACAACTTGCATAAGCATAAAATAAAGAGGAGTGCTATGTATCACGAGAATTTATATCACGACTGCCTCCCGAATTTAGAGTCCAGATCAGCTCCATTTTCTTATGCTCCACTTTGCTCCAGTTTCTTATAGATGTTTGCCATGTGTCAATGAATGTTTTTAATGGTCCAGATTTAATCTTAAAAAATTAACAACAACATTTTCCTTCTCCTTCAATGACCTTTCTCTCTTCGACGGCGATTACAGGCTTGCTGTTTTCCACTTTCTCCCATCTTTTTATCAAGTTACAGATGCTATTTCATCTTCTTCTTGTTCTTTTATTTTGTATTTTGTTGATCCACCATTTCTTTTTCTGGTTTTTGTTTTCCCAGTTAAAATTACAACCTTTAATTGCATAAGCTTGTCATCCCTAAAATCGAAATTATAATATTAAAGCATAAAATTAATTACAAACATACAATATTCATTTTCAGTGGCAATTAAAAATGCAAATTCAAAATATTTGGGAAAAAATTCAGATCTCTTTACCAAGATTATTGATAGAAAACGATTTGGAAAAAAAATGCAAATCCAAAAGATTTGGGTCAAAATTTCAGATCTAAAATAGTAATTGTGTGAGAAAGATGAAGATCAAGGATATAGACACAGTGGTGGTGGTGGAGCTTTGGCACTGCGATTATGCAAAGAGTGAAGGGGGAGCGTAGTAAACACAAAATGTTAATCTACATTTCAGCTTTTAATCTCAGCCATTGGAACTTTTAATTGCCATATGTCACTCATCGGTAGGAAAATTGGAGCAAAATGGAGCATAAGAAAATGGAACTGATCTGGACTCCGAATTTAGTTTAACCAATTAAAACTCTCCATGGCCAGAAAAAACTCTCCATGGCTTGAAAACATGTGTTCGTGATGAATTCGGGAGTTATTCTTCCGTACATATATTATTTTCCTAAAATAAATACCTATACTATCCCAATCACATGCTACTTGGTCAAATCATATAGTTCGGAACATTGACGCCTTCACTTCTCAATCCTTCGGTTGATGATCTAAGATTTTAGTATCATGGTTTCATAGAATTACTCATCTTAATTTTCAAAAAAAAAAAATGATGATCTAAGATTTTAGTATCATAGTTTCATAGAATTACTCATCTTAATTTTCAAAAAAAAAAATGATGATCTAAGATTTTAGTATCATGGTTTCATAGAATTACTCATCTTAATTTTCCAAATCGAGTCACCTTCCAACGACTAAGTTTATAACTATGATTCCACATTAGGTCTCCAATTTTCCAAATCAAATTGTTACTATCGTTGTAACATCCCAATTTTTTTAAGCATAAAAATTGGGATATTTTGTTTTTCTTTTCAAAACAACAAAAACTATGAAATAAGATATTGGCGACCGTTTTAAATTAAATTAGGGTGAATTTTTTTGAAACAACGACCAAAATCCAATGTGTTTTATGTTGTGGACCGACCAAAGGCTCATAAAGTCAACAATCTATTTGCACATAAGTCCAACATTTCTTCCATCATCATCACTAGGTGTATCGTTCTCATAGAGTCATCCACATCGTATATGTGGCACGCCCATAGGTACACCGTACTCTTTTGATACACTGCCTAAAGAGGATATTCCTTCTCATTCCACTCAAATAGAGGGACCCATCAAAACGATTATTCCATTATTCCCCTGCATATTGGCTGGTGCACTCATCCTCAAGGTACACACATTTCACCAATTTCATACACTTTCAACTTGAGCAGTTGGTGACTTGAACATTGAAGTGCTAACATTTTTGCAGGTACCCTTTTCCTGTGAAATTCAATTCATAACAGTAACGACCCAAATTTATTATTCACTATTTAAGTGTTTAATTATTTGGTGACGTGGTTTTTAAGTAAGATAGTAACTTTAAGTTATTTATCGAGTACTTTAGTTATTAAGCGAGTAGTGAGAGTTAACGTGTTATTGGGCCAAGCCAATTGGGCTTGAGGCCCAATGGGCCTTGTGTGTGTGTGGCGCCCATATGGCCATGAGAGGGAGAAGAGAAATTCATTTCTCATGTTCTTGTGTTCTTGAGAGAAGAGAGGAGAGCTTGAGGAGCTAGGGCAAGAAGAAGAGCTAGGGATTCGAGATCTTCATCGTGTTTTCTTCGAATCCAGGTAAGAGAGTAGATTTCATATTCGTGGGTGACTCGAGGAAGGGGAGAATGTCGATTTCTCCTCACCCGAACTTCCTCCACCCCATTTTCGTTTTAGCTTAGAACGGATTTTCTTGATGGAAATCGTTCCTAAGGTTCTTAATATGTTTAACATGCTTTTAACATGATTAATGAACGGATTTAATGGTTAAAAACGAGTTTATGAAAGATTAAACTCAAGCACTTTGTGTTCTTGAGTGTTTTGAGTAAAAAGTGATAAATCTTTACTTTTTCGAAGTAAAAATGGTAGATCGGTGAAATGAACCGTCCTTTTGTGTTTAGATATGCTTGTTGCACTTGAATATAAACTTATTTGGGGTTTATAACATGAAAAATGGGATTTTTGGGTGAATTGGTGTGGAAAACGTAGGTTTTGAACTGTCCTGACAGGAGGCGCTCGCTAGGCCCTCGCTCAGCGAACGTGTGGCGAACAGCTCGCCACAGCTCGCTACAGCTCGCCATGAGCTGGTGACCCACTGGTGTGGTTCGCCATGTCTCGCTGAGCCTTCGCTCAGCGAAGGCCTCTGTGACAACAGCTTTTTGATAAATGTTTTGAGTGCAATTAGGCACTTGTAACATGGATTTAAGGTATCCTAACATGCAATTAAGTGTTTGTAACCATGATTGATTGCTTGTTGATGAATAATGATGTGTTGATGAATTGTTGTTGATTGTGTTGATGATGTTTGTTTAAATATCAAAGAAGTATATTAAGATGTTAATCAACTTAATAAAGAAGGATATTAGAATTATGTTATTCTAATAAAGACGTATATTAAGGTATAGTGTTATCTTAATAAAGACGAAATGTTGGATAGTGTTCCACATTTATAAATGACGAGCTTAATGCTAAATGTGATTGTTGATGTGAGAATATTCATGAATTATATACATGCATTCATGAATTGTTGTTGTATATTGGATATTCCAATAAAGACGGATATCGGATTATATTTATCCGATAAAGACGAATATTAGAGGTGAGATACTCTAATAAAAACGATGGTACCACATGCATTAGAGGTGTCTAGAGGACATAGCATGAATGTGAAGCATTAGATTGCATTAGGGATTATGTGTGCATTTTATGATAAATGATGTTTGACACATACTTGGTAAATGTTGATTGTTAACCCGTATGTGAGGAGCAGAGTCCGTCATGACTATAAAATGAACAACGCAGGGTCCGTCATGACCATAATCTGAACAATGTATTTGTTGATGTTTTGGTATTGTCCGAGACGACGTGAAACTAGATGTTTGGTGTATTTTGTGGATGATTGATATTTGGTTATAACCTTTCGTAGCTTATAATTGAATGATAGATGATGATGTATGTGTATAATGTATGATTATGCATGTTTTTATGAAGAAGTGTTTAAGTACCATTTACTTACACTTGTATATTTTGAGTATGTTATCTAACTCTCTTTTATGTGTTATGTGCTGGACCGTTGGGGGTCCAGATTCACAGGTTTTGTGGTTATCGATGTCAAGTCGTCGGTGAAGCTCCGCTCTGATTGTGACACAGGGAAAAAGGTTGTATTTAGACTATAGAGTCTTTATAACTTTTGATATTTATTTGTAAAAACTATATCTTTCGATAAAGAAGATTATTTTGTATAAACATTATTTTTACTAATTAATTACATTAGTATTATTTTGATTGAAGATTGTAATGCTCGAACCATGACTTTTATAATAACAAACTTTGATTTTCCGCCGCGTATTTTGAAAAAGATTTAATAAAGGTAGAATTACTTAAAATAATGGGTTCGGGTGTTACAATAACCATCACCATCAACATCACCAAAACCTCTAGAGGATCCATCTAGTTATGCATGTTCAGAGTAGTGGCGCCGTCAGTTTGAAGATTTTCCCAATAAATCTTCCTGAATTCACTATCTCTATCCATCCATTATCAATCCAACAAGTTTCGATGGCTAGATCTAAACATCTCGAACAACACCCAATTGTAACAGCCCAAATTTTCAACAAACAAATTACTTAAAAACAATTACTTTCTTTAAACAGTATGACAATAATTTTTTTTCTAAAGAATAATAATTATGATTTAAGCTTATGAATAATAATCGTACAATGAGTAAAGTGTTTCATTTAAATTACAAATTCATAAAAACCCATATTTGTTTATCCCCGCGCGCGCGTACAAATAACATATTAACTTTACGTTTCATCTTTAATACCTTCAACAATAATCATATAAGGGTCAATTTTCTTATCCAAATTAACTCATACTCACCATAAGAAAAATGTCACAAAATAATAATAAAAACACTTCATAAATCAAAAGATTTTTTTAAAAGCGTTTAATTATTTATTTTCCTAAACTTTTTGTTTGTCCAATATGATATATGCAATGTGACCCGAAATTACTACACCATCCGTTTCAAATTATTTGACTTTTTAGAAGAAAAAAAAACAAGAAATTAAGAAAGTGTATTTTTGCACCTTATTTTTCTATTATACAATTATTTTAATTCACCAATTTTTTTTTTCACACACTTTCTCTTTCCAATAAATTTAATATGTTATGTATCAATTTTTTTAAACAAATTATACAAAGAAGTTTAGTAAAAAAAAAGGAAAATAAAAAGATTTAAAATAAGGAAGGTTAATAGACACAATATAACATAAATTATCAAAAAAACAAGTAATTTGACACGGAAGGAGTATATGATATGCAAAACACGTGATCCGGATAAGAAAACCCATACAAATGGAAAAGCCAACCAAACATGCTAAAAGTCAAACCAGCCACAAAAAAAAACATAAATTATCAAAAAGACAAGTAATTTATGCTAAAAATATAACATAAAGTCAAACCAGCCACAAAGGCTCCAATCACAAAGGCTCAAAGCCATAAAGACTAAAAGTCAAATCTGCCACAAAGGCTCAAAATCACAAAGGCTATAAGTCAAACCAGCCACAAAGGCTAACAACGTCAGACTAGCCTGTAACACCCAAACCCGTTATTTAATTAACTCTGCCTTTATAAAATCTTTTTCGAAAATACGCAGCGGAAAAATTGAAAATCTGATTATAAAGCGCTGGTTTGAATATCACAAAATACAAAATCCTCCACATCAACACGATGCGTTATAAGTTATACAAAACCAATACTTTTCACCAAGAATAATTCTTATATGAAAACATAAGCAATTACAGAGTAATTTTCTAAAGGAATTTATATATATATATATATATATATATATATATATATATATATATATATATATATATATATATATATATATATATATATATATATATATATGTACAAAACCCCTTTTCTCCCCGTGTCACAATCAGAGCGGAGCTTCACCACGCTACTCGGACAAGCTAACATATAACCTGTCAATCTGGTTATCTGAACCCCCAAAGGTCCAGCAAATAACACAAAGCAGAGAGTTAGAAAACATAATCGCATATCATACGAGTATAAGAAAGGCCTTACACTTTCGAACTATCATACATATTCTAACTCACGCCATAACGTCGCACTAAACAGTTATCAATTAATAAAGTTTAACACAATTCAACCAGATAATGTCACATACCATTTATCAAATATATGCGCATTTACCCTAATGTATCTAATGCCAATCAATTCACTGTCATGCCATCCCTAGACATGACTAAATGCATGTGGTACCAAGGTGTCTCACCAACGGTGGACCAAGAACAGTTTTATATCTTGCTGGATATGTCGGAACTTACCGAACCATCTTATCTCCCTTGGATAAGCCAACACAGTTTTATATCCTGTTGGATAGCAGCTCTGGACTCATGGATTCATCTAATCCGATCCTCGGCTTCATTATGGACACATAATCCATTTTCGTTATTGGAACCCAAGTTTCCAATGTTCACATACAATCATGAATGCATGTATTTATGCACATATCAAACATATGATATTCTTTAGCTCGAAGCTACTCTTTTATGAATGCGGGAACACAATCCTAACACATTCACTTAACATTACAAATTAATGCCAAAACATCACATTACTCACTTTAAACTGCAACTTATTGCATACACGTACAAATCATATAACGATTAACCATAAGCATTAACAGCATCAACGTGTATCAACAATCATGTAAGGATACCCTTAAACCATGTTACAAGTGCCTACTTACACTTACAACCATCAGCAAAATAATCCTGTCACAGAGCTGTTCGCTATAGCGAGCAGGTAGCGAACAGACACAGAGCCAAAATCCAATTAGCGAGCAGCTGGCGAGCAACTGGCGAGCATGTTCGCTATAGCGAGCAAGTAGCGAACAACTGGCGAACATGTTCGCTATAGCGAGCAGGTAGCGAACGGAAACAGAGCCAACACCTCAACTGGCGAGCTGTTAGCGAGTTGTTAGCGAGCGTGTTCGCTGTAAAGAGCAGGTAGCGAACCACACCAGAAGAACATCTGTTCTTGAGTTTTCTAAGGCGGTTTAACATTGGATCCAACCAAAAATTCATTCAAACATGTTATAAATTCTCTTAAACAACAATTCCAAGCATATATGATATCAAGGAACATTAATCATCCCTTACAAACCTCCAAATACCTCACAAAATCATGATCATGCCCTTTTCTTGGATTTTAAGCAACTTTCATAAACTTTTCAAACATGATTCAAACACATACATATTTTTCATGGAATCAAGCTAGTGATTAAAACATACAAAGTGATGATGAAGAACATCACACTCACATACAAAAGCTTAATCAAAAGTCTAAAAAGAAATTGAGTGGGAGAGTTCGGGAATGGAGACATAGACAATCTCCCCTCTCCTTGCCACTCAAGAATCATGAATTCTAATCTCTTACCTTAGCAAAGATGATGATCCAAGCCTTTCCTCTTCTCTCTTTCTCGTAAATCTCCTAGCCAAAACCCTAGCTTAGCTTTGCTCTTGCTTACCAACTTCTAACTTCTCAAAGAAAATGAATTGTGATACTATTCATTGGTTTGACTTGGTTACTTATACTACTCTCTATGGACTTTGAACCAAGCCCAATGGCTTAGGCCCAATGCCTCTCACGCCCATTAAGCCCAAAACAAAGGTTCTCGCGTCTAATATCGTACGCTCGGCTAAATAATTATTCGTCGCTCACTAAAATAATAAAAGCCAATTAATAAATAAAATAACATTTAATAAAATATACGAATACGAAAAATGGGTCGTTACAACTCTCCCCCACTTAAAAATATTTTCGCCCTCGAAAATTGCTCGACTAAGAACAACCCCGGATAAAACTCTCATCCAACTCCCTAATTCCCAACTACAATCTAACCAACGGGTTTCTACCCAGGCTGCTTTAACCAAGAAACACAAAACTCTTCCTGCAAATTCGCCCATGATGGCGGCAAAGCAACCCAATATTCAACTTCTTCCAAATCATACCAACAAAATGTTCCAACTCCACGCATTAATAAGTTTGACAAAATTAGTCCATCCCAATCAACACAATCTCGTCTACTCATCAACAATAGATCAAGGACAGCTAATCCCTTGATTTGTCGATAGATAGTCAACAATCATGATGTCTGTATAAACCATTCTTATCAAACCACCAAAACGTCCACTTAATATCTTACGGTACTCACTGCACCACTCAAAACAAACTCTAATCAGTCTAATACACCTTGAAAAGACGTTTTCGTTGAATACCTTACAACTTTTCAAGTTCCATAAGTCCTCAACTTTTCTTCAATCACTTAATTGCGTCGAATCTTATTCCAATCATTTAGTCGACAACACAACCTCAACATTCTTTTGTTGATCAACTCCTCAAATTTTTCTGGACACTTATCAAATTCACCACCTCTAACCGTTAAATTCTTATATTACGTAACATAACATTTCCAATGTCGCTTTTCCGCCGCGATACCCTTATCAAAATATTATTTTAAGTCACCCATAGACTCACTGTTGTTTCACCGTCCATGATGAAATTATTCGAAATCCTTTACTCCTTTACCACATGGTATAACTTTACTATTCCAACGGATACGATGTGTCCAACATCTCAAATCTCCACCGACTTTTCCAATAAGTCGTCGTCGATCTCATTCTTACTTCCGAATGTTACAAAACACTCTCTCTGATACTTTCTTATTTCCAAACATCCAAAAATGATACTTCGCTCCCAGTTCCATCTCAACCTCCTAAGGTTTCATCCAACTCCGACACTAATCGTCCGATCATTATCCAAATGAAATTATTTCTTTCTCGACAAGCTCTTACAAAATCCATCAAATTGTCACCCCACTTCCATCTTGAAATAACTCTACTACTCATACCATTCTCTACTATGGTATCTCTTAATTCCATTCTCATCTACTATGAGAACTCACTTCTTTTTCTTGGTTATACAACACTAATGGTTCTCTAAGTTTAACATCCATATTCTAAGCTTCTCAAATCTTTCCAAGAAATGACTACTCGATTCTAACACACTCAACCGCTATAAATCCTTCCTAGGCTCTTCTCGATCACCTAGTAATTCCATATTCAATCTCGGTGACTATCCAAAAGTTGATTTCCAAACAACCACAGTTCATATCTTGTTGATTCCAACAACGTCCTTATTTGTCGCACACAATCCAACTAGTCACGTTCCTTATCGTTCTTCACTGTGACAAACATACTTTTCTCCATTCGATCAGTTCTTATTCGCATTTCGTGACTATCTTAAAGTCATAACATCCTAAAGTTCATCCACACAAAATCTTTATTCCAATCTTGACTAGTCTCTTCGAACTATTCAAAATGTTTACTTTCCTTAAAGGTTCACTTGCTAAATAATTAACAAGTTTAGCTCACACCGATACAACTCTATAGGTATTCCCACCATTCTTATAACCATCACCTAATCATCACTAGGTTCGCCTATTCTTAACGCACAACGTCTTCTCCGTTTTCCAACAACGGTTTCCATTTAACATCTCTGTCCGTTCCACCATTCCACAATGGTCACATTCTCTTTACGGCTAAACAACTTTAGTTCGTCTCATTCTGAATCTTCCGGAATGATCCTCTAATATTTCCTCCAAAATACTCTCCAAATAAGAACTTTACTTTCAATCCCTTATCAAATTGACGTCTACTCGTCCTTACTCAACTTGTCTGAACGACAACGTCCTACCCTTCCATTCCATGGTATTGCTTCTGAGAAATTCTTGTAGTTCTCATCCGCCTCTAGTCCATACCCTTTTGTACACTACACGATCTCCAATCATTTCCAAACGGTCTTCATCTTTCTTAATCAATCTCAGTGTTGATCCCATGACGAACACTTAGTCCAACAACTTCTCATCTAGCAATCCTCACAACTTGCTGTCCAAGTTCCTTCCACTTCGAACAACACTAATCAATCTTGAACAATCTACTTCAAGAGCATCTCCATCCATCCTAACTCCATCCATCTCCCCCACTTATCTCAAACCCATCTATACTCTTCCACTAGAACTTCCGGTATAAACACCTAGTCATTCTATCGATTCTAAATATATTCTCCCAAAAAGAATCTAGTACCGACAACATTCACATGCGTATCGCATACAAGGGTAAATGTAAGGCATTAAACCTAGACATCTACACAAATATCCTATACAGTCCTCTTGACATATACGCCACTATGCAAATAGATAAGTATTCTATTCCCCACATATACTAGTGTAACAACCTTCATACCAACTAGCATACGCAAACACAACAACATGTCAATACATATATTTATAACTAAAATATATGTAAGACAACAAAACATCCATGTACACAAAACATCGAGTCAAGTACATGCATTACATTTCATTTGTTCGCATACTTACAACATCTACTCAAACATGTATAAAACATAGCATGTTCTCAAACAAGTTCTCATCATGAGAATACATTCACATAGTTCAATTAAAGAACCACACTAAGTACTAGTAATCAATCTACCACATGTTATAAACAAACATATAACAACACACACTAGGATCTACTTACATCCTACTCCTTTCTCACTCTAGTGAAAAATTCATTTTCACTTACTCAAAAGAAAATAATTGAAGTAGCAAAGTTTTTCACAAGAAAGGGGGGTTTGAATTGTGAACCTTTAAAAATTGTCCTTTTAAAAATTAGATATCAAAACATATGTTAGAATGATCTCAGAATAAATAGTATAAGTTAGGAGAATGATCTTAGAACGATCTCTGAGCTGCAAACAAAACAATAAGTGATTTGTGTGTGTTTGTGTTTGCATAAAATTAATATGAGTTTAAGGGAGAGAAGAGACACAATAATTTTATCCTGGTTCACCCCTTAATAGTATGGGCTACTCCAGTCCCCACGCTCCTGTGAGATTGTCCACTAAGAGATTCTACCGATCTCAAGATACACTTCTTCTTTGATCTAATCCAAGATCACAATCTTCCAAGCTTCACTTGCTTGATCTACCTAAGTCTTTCCTAGACTTTATGAGGTGTCACTCAATCAATAGTTACGTATTGAATTGAGCCAATCTTTTACAACTTTGATAATGGTTTGGATCTAAAGCTTTCTCACTCAAACTAAGTTGAAAAGCTAGTTACAATAAAATCTCTCTTTGTTCACTCAAAATGGATACTGATCCTAGTATAATATTACAATATATGGAGTGAAAGAGATCTTTAAAGAAGAGCTTAAAAATCTTGTGTCACAAAGACAAGTAGATTGATTGTTGTAAATTGAACTCTTGCTCTTCAATGTTGCCAAAGCCTTCCTTTTATAGATGAACCTTGAGTCTTCAGTTCCTTGGTCCCAAAGGAAGTTCTCCAACGGCTAGTTGATTCAAAATAGACAGCTCATGCTGAATTGTTGAGTGGATAAGCTCAAACTGATCTTTCTCAGAACGTTCTCCCTGCTGTTCTTCATATTTTCACTTAAAAGGGCCAAAATGACAGCTTGCAATGGGCTGTAGATAGTTGTTCATTGCTTCCTCACCAAGTATATCCGTTATAGATCATTTAGGCACGTTTTGGCCAGCTGTAGATGAGCTTGCAACTTCAAAAGCAAAGGACAGTCATTCTCAGCATCATTCTGAGATCGTTCTCCAATCTGGGCGAATTTTGCACTTGATCTTCAAATGGAGAATGATGCAGAACTGTGGCCAGCTGTAGTGTGAAGAGAATGCATGTAACACCCTAACCCATACTACCCTTAAAAACGTAATTTTAAAAACTTTTCAACAAGTGTAAAGGCAGAGTGCCACGCGGTAATTAAAACACAAGCATACACACAGAGCGTCATGAAGTTTAACATGAAAAGCAACAGCGGATTCAATCACACCAAGCATGCATATATATACATATATATATACATAAGCCATATTCATCCCTAAGGATGTCACTTATACAAGAACTAGCATATCAAAAAGGTAACACCGATATACGATGAAATCCAAGCGTAACCCCCGACTCGATGTTACATTACCAGAGCATTTACTATTTACAAACTCTAGCCAAAAGCTAGCACTAAAAGGAGAAATCTATGCTAAGTCTCCTCACCAAAAGGTACTTCAACACCCAGCTAAAACAGCAGTCTAAACGTCGGCATAGTCCTCAGCCTGAATATCTGAACCCCCAAAGGTCCAGCAAATAACACAAAGCAGAGAGTTAGAAAAACATAATCGCATAACATACGAACATAAGAAAGGTCTTACACTTTCGAACTACATCATACATATTCTAACTCACGCCAAAACATCGCACTAAACGATTATCAATTAATAAAGTTCAACACAATTCAACCAAATAATGTCACATACCATTTATCAAATATATGCGCATTTACCCTAAGGTATCTAATGCCAATTAATTCATTGTCATGCCATCCCTAGACATAACTAAATGCATGTGGTACCAAGGTGTCTCACCAACGGTGGACCAAGAACAGTTTTATATCTTGCTGGATATGTCGGAACTTACCGAACCATCTTATCTCCCTTGGATAAGGCAACACAGTTTTATATCCTGTTGGATAGCAACTCCGGACTCATGGATTCATCTAATCCGATCCTCGGCTTCATTATGGACACATAATCCATTTTCGTTATTGGAACCCAAGTTTCCAATGTTCACATACAATCATGAATGCATGTATGCATACACATATCAACCATATGATATTCTCTAGCTCGAAGCTACTCTTTTATGAATGCGGGAACACAATCCTAACACATTCACTTAACATTACAATTTAATGCCAAAACATCACATTGCTCATTTTAAGCTACAACTTATTGCATACGCGTTTATCAATCATATAACGATTAACAATAAGCATTAACAGTATCAACATGTATCAACAATCATGTAAGGATACTCTTAAACCATGTTACAAGTGCCTAATCACACTTACAAACATCAACAAAAATTGCTGTCACAGAGGCCTTCGCTAAGCGAAGCCTCAGCGAGACATGGCGAACCTCACCAGGAAGTCACCTGCTCATGGCGAGCATTGGCGAGCTTCAGCGAACTATTCGCTGAGCGAAGGCTTAGCGAGCCTACGCGAACCTCACCAGGGGATCACCTGCTCATGGCGAGCATTGGCGAGCTTCAGCGAACATGTTCGCTACAGCGAACTCCTGGTCGCTTAGCGAACTATACCAGAAAAATATCTGTTCTTGAGTTTCAATAAGGCGGTTTAACATTGAATCAACTCAAAAATTCATTCAAACATGTTATAAATTCTTATAAACAGCTATTTCAAGCATATATGGTATCAAGGAACATTAATCATCCCTTCCAAACATCCAAATACCTCAAACAATCAAAATCATGCCAATTTCTTGGGTTTTAAGCAACTTTCATAAACTTTTTCATCATGACCCAAACACATACATATCTTTCATGAAATCAAGCTAATGATTAACACATACAAAGTGATGATGAAGAACATCACACTCTCATACAAAAGCTTAATCAAAAATCTAAAAGAAATTGAGTGGGAGAGTTCGGGAATGGAGACATAGACAATCTCCCCTCTCCTTGCCACTCAAGAATCATGAATTCTAATCTCTTACCTTAAGCAAAGATGATGATCCAAGCCTTTCCTCTCCTCTCTTGCTCGTGATTCTCCTAGCCAAAACCCTAGCTTAGCTTTGCTCTTGCTCTTACTCACTCAAAACTCAAAGAAATGAATTGTGATACTATTCATGTGTTTGACTTGCTACTTATACTACTTTCCATTGTCATGAACCAAGCCCAAATGGCTTAGGCCCAATGCCTCTCACGCCCATTAAGCCCAAAACAAAGGTTCTCGCGTCTAATAACTTACGCTCGGCTAAATAATTATTCGCCGCTCACTAAAATAATAAAAGCCAATTAATAAATAAAATAACATTTAATAAAATATACGAATACGAAAAATGGGTCGTTACAATCCTACCCCCCTTAAAAGAATTTCGCCCTCGAAATTACCTAGAAACAGATCGGGATAAGAATCTCTCATCTTGCTTTCCAGCTCCCACGTTGCATTCTCACCAGCCGGTCCTCCCCACACGACTTTTACGGATGCAATCTCTTTGTTTCTCAACCTCTTCACTTCTCTTCCTTCGATTCTCAAAGGCACAGTCTCGATGGTCAAGTCATCCCTCACTTGAACATCGTCCGATTCAATCACGTGTGTCGGATCAGACACATACTTGCGCAACTGTGATACATGGAAAACATCGTGCAAATTCGCCAATGATGGCGGTAATGCAATCCTATATGCAACTTTCCCAACTCGCTTCAAAATCTCAAACGGTCCAATAAACCTCGATGTCAACTTCCTTGACTTCAACGCACGTCCTACTCCAGTAGTCGATGTAACTCGTAGGAATACATGATCCCCTTCTTGGAAATCAATGTCCTTCCTCCTCTTATCATGATAACTCTTCTGTCGACTCTGAGACGCTTTCATCTTCTCACGAATCATCCGAATCTTCTCTGTTGTCTCTTGTACAATCTCTGGTCCAAGAATTGCACCTTCTCCAGTTTCATACCAACACAGAGGTGTCCTACACCTTCTCCCATACAAAGCCTCAAAGGGTGCCATTCCGATACTAGAATGGTAACTGTTGTTGTATGTAAACTCTACCAACGGCAAACAAGAATCCCAATTCACGTTTTGCTCCAAAACACAAGCCCTCAACAAATCCTCTAAGGATTGTATCGTCCTCTCCGACTGACCATCTGTCTGAGGATGATAAGCTGAACTCAACCTCAACTTCGTTCCTAAAGCTTCTTGCAAGCTTTCCCAAAATCTGGAAGTAAATCTCGGATCTCTATCCGAAATAATACTTGTTGGAATACCATGTAGCTTCACAATCTGCTCCACATAAATCTCGGCCAACTTAGGCACCAAAGTACCTTTCCTGATAGCAATGAAGTGAGCACACTTCGTCAGACGATCTACCACTACCCAAATCACCTCGTTACCTTTCTTGGTCTTCGGTAAACCTCCCACAAAATCCATTGCAATGCTATCCCATTTCCATTCTGGTATAAACATTGGTTGTAACAAACCAAACGGCTTCTGATGTTCGATCTTCGATTTCTGACAAGTTAAGCAGGAATAAACAAATTCAGAAATTTGCCTCTTCATTCCCGGCCACCAAAATATCTTCCTTAAATCCTGATACATCTTGGTTACTCCAGGATGAATACTTAAACCACTTCTGTGACCTTCTTCCATGATCATTCTTTTCAATTCGGGTACATCCGGTACACAAACTCTTCCGTGAAATCTCATGACTCCACTTTCGTCAATCTTGATATTGGTCTCCTTGCCTTCATTGATGAGTACCATCTTCTCCATCAATTTCTTATCCGATTTCTGACGTTCTTTAATATCTTCAAGAAAAGGATTCGTCAATCTTAACATTCCAAGCTTCACACTTGAAGAAGTAACCTCACACACAAGACTCAAGTCTCGGAATTCTTCAATCAACTCTAACTCTCTCACCATCAATGATGACATATGCAAAGTTTTCCTACTTAATGCATCGGCCACCACATTGGCTTTTCCGGGGTGATAACTCAATCCAAAGTCGTAGTCCTTTAAGAATTCGAGCCATCTTCGTTGCCTCATATTCAACTCCTTCTGGTCGAATAAGTATTTCAGACTCTTGTGATCACTAAACACTTCAAACCTCGATCCATACAAGTAGTGTCTCCACACTTTCAAAGCAAACACCACTGCGGCTAACTCCAAATCATGCGTTGGATAGTTCCTCTCGTGAACCTTCAGTTGCCTTGAAGCATATGCTACCACATTACCCCCTTGCATAAGCACTCCGCCAAGTCCTAACTTCGAAGCATCGCAATACACGACGAACGACTCTTTGGCATCGGGTAAAATCAACACGGGTGCAGTAGTCAATCTTCTCTTGAGCTCTTGGAAGCTCTTCTCACAAATACCATCCCAAACAAACGCTTGATCTTTCCTCGTCAACTTGGTTAACGGCAAAGCCAACTTCGAAAAACCTTCGATGAATCTTCTATAATAACCGGCTAAACCAAGGAAACTTCTAATCTCTGAAACAGATTCCGGCGTTCCCCACTGTGACACAGCTTCAACCTTCGCAGGATCTACCGCGATTCCTCCACTTGAAATTATATGCCCTAGGAAACTCACCTCTTTCATCCAAAACTCACACTTCGACAACTTGGCATACAACTTCTTCTCCTTCAAGACTTGCAAAACAATCCTCAAGTCTCTTCGTGCTCTTCCTCGGATTTTGAGTAAATCAAAATGTCGTCGATGAACACCACCACGAATCTATCCAAAAATGAATGGAAAATTCGGTTCATATACTCCATGAAAACTCCGGGTGCATTGGTCACACCAAACGGCATAACTGAATACTCGTAGTGCCCATACCTCGTCCTGAATGCAGTCTTAGGTATGTCTTCCGTCTTCACTCTAATCTGATGGTATCCAGATCTCAAATCGATCTTACTAAACACGCAAGCTCCAACTAGTTGATCCATCAAATCATCTATCCTCGGAAGTGGATATTTATTCTTGATCGTCACTTTGTTCAACTGACGATAGTCTATACATAATCTCATGCTTCCATCTTTCTTCTTTACAAGCAATACCGGCGCTCCCCATGGCGAAACACTCGGTCGAACAAACCTCTTCTCAAGCAGCTCTTCAAGTTGCTTCTTCAATTCATTCAACTCTGACGCTGACATTCGATACGGCGCCATCGATATCGGGCTAGTTCCAGGTACTAGGTCGATAGAAAACTCTACCTCTCGCTTTGGAGGCACGTCAGATATATCATCCGGAAACACATCTGGGAATTCACAAACGATCGGTAACTCTTCTATCTTAACTCCTCCTTCGAGTTTCAATGATGCAAACATCATGAACATCTCGGCATGTTCTTTCAACGATTCTGATACTTCCTTTCCGCTCATCAATTGCAAGTTCCCCTCCGGCTTCGGAAAAACAACGGCCTTCTCACGACAGTTGATATGAATTCGGTTGTAGATTAACCAATTCATACCAAAAATTACATCCATACCACTAAGTGGAATACACACTAAATCCATACCAAAGTGCCTACCAAAAATGGTTACGGGGCAATTACGACATACTTGTCGGGTAATCACTGAACCATTAGCAGGAGTTTCTATTTCCATCCTACCCGTCATATCCGTTAAAGGAATACTAAGACGCTTCGCACAATCCAAAGAAATAAAAGAATGCGTCGCTCCCGTATCTATAATCGCAATTAAAGGAGTGTCATAGATGAAACACGTACCTCTAATGAGATTGTCCTCAAGGCTAGCATCCTCTCCACTCAAAGCAAACACCTTGCCCATCACCTTCTTGGGCTTCTTACAAGTCGGACTCTTGTGGCCTTCTTCACCACAGTTGAAACACACCACTCTTACTCTGCAAGCTTCGGTCTTGTGGCTGATACGCCTAAAATATGCTATTTATTTAGTTAATTTACTATTATATTTTAATTATTTTTATTTCGATTTCGAAGTTTTATATTATGAATCGTTACTTATTTCTCGTATTTTAAATAAACAGATAAAAAGTGTACGAGTTGAAGAAAGGAGCGAAAACGGACAGAAAAGGAGCAAAAATGGACAAAAAGGGCCACACATGTGCAGCCAATTGGGCCACACATGTGCAGCCCACCAAACACACGTTGCCGTCCGCCAACCAGGCCAAGATGGCGCCTGCCAACATGCACCAAGTGGCACCCGCCACATGCACACATGGCGCCAGCCATGTGCTTTCTTCATCCTGGCCATTCCTAAATCAAACGGTCACGCGCTAATTTGCTAAAGTCCCACATCGGCCAGATTTATGTTTTGTCTCTTGTGAAATTAGTATAAATAGGCCCCTTTTCTCCACTTTCAAGACACACAACTTTGTAACAATTAACTTGTAAAACGAGAATATAACTCGTATAGTTAGTTGGAAAGAATTCTTAAGCCTTTGCGGGAATTCTTTCTAAAGTTGAATATTATTTTCTTTTGTGCCGACGTTATTCCTTGGAGCTTTTATCCAGGTTTTTATTTTATTTTCTTTCTTTTATTTTTCTTTATTGTTTTTATTTATTTATGCTTTATTTATTTATTTGCTTTATGTTTTTATTTCCCGCTTATTTATTTATTTCGTCTTTAGTTTTAGTTTTAGTTATGTCTAGCTAATTTAATATTGCTAGGATGTGTGATTAGTAGCTAGTAGGGTTTCGATAGTTAGTTCGCGCGCTAGTTTCTTTTAAGTTTTCTTTAAGTAGTTTTTATTTTTAAATGACTATAATTTGTCACGAGAGTGAGAATTAATTAAAGTAGGATCAACATAGAACGCCACTTGAGATTTCTACTAGATAGTAAAAACTAAACATTGATTATAATTCGGAAGAACGCCCACTTAGGATTAGAGTCGATAATTATTTCTAATTCGGAAGAACGCCCACTTAGGATTAGAAGTAATTTAATTATATTTGGTTTTCAAAAAGTACTTTATTAGCGGATGTGAGACGAGAGTTTAGCATCACCTTTATAATCTACAACATTAGTCAAGATTCGCGATAGCTGAGATTAGTGTTTTTAAACCAATATAATTCGAAAACTTAATTGTTTACACCACTAAATATCTAGAAGTAATGCAACTACTTTGTAAAGTATTTTATTAATTTCATGATGAGAGTTGTGAGAGCTGGAAGTGAGAACGGCTTTCGCCTGGAGCATCGACTTTATTAAAATACGACAACTAGGTGGTGTAGTAATTTTACTTAGCACGAAAACTACTTTGATAAGTATTTTATAATTTCATGATGAGAGTTGTGAGAGCTGGAAGTGAGAACGGCTTTCGCCTGGAGCATCGCTTTTATTAAAATACGACAATTAGATGCGGTAGTAATTTTACTTAGCGCGAATTAAATATCGAACCCTGTGAAGCAACTAAGAGCTCATCCTAGCAATACGCTTTATTATTCTAAAAACCCAAAAAAATATTTTCTTTTGTTTTATTTAAAAATTCTACTACTATTTACTATTTAGCCTTAGATTTACAACGTAACATTAGATAACGGTAGGTCGACTATTGGTCTCTGTGGGATCGATAATCTTTTAAAACTACACGCGGCAAGGCTGTATACTTGCAGCGCATCAAGTTTTTGGCGCCGTTGCCGGGGACCAATTTAGTCGATATCGTAACTCCGGTGTTACACCGTAGAGACTAAGGCAATTTTATTTTATTTTATTTTATTTTTATTTTACCCCGATTAGTTCGTTTGTTGCATGCCAAGCACTCGCTCTAGAGGCGAAAGATTGGTGCAACTAGTTAGCGAACCCGAACGTCTTTTAAGACGTAGAAATTTAGAAAATCAATTAGAGATTCCTCTTCCCGATTTAGTCATGGCGGAAGCCCCACAAGAACGACCATTAAGGTCCTACGCTATTCCTTCGCAAGAAGAACCGCACAATAGCATCGCTGCCCCCGCTATTGAAGCAAATAACTTTGAGCTTAAACCTTCATTGTTGTCGGCCGTACAACAAAACCAATTCTCCGGAAACCCCACGGACGACCCCAATTTACATTTGTCCATATTCTTGCAATACGCGGATACCGTGAAGGCAAATGGTGTCAGTCCCGAAGCTATAAGACTTCGCTTATTCCCATTCTCGTTAAGAGATAAAGCTAGAGCCTGGCTCCAGTCCCTACCATCCAACTCAGTCGCAACATGGGATGAGTTGAAGAAAGTCTTTTTAGCAAGATATTTCCCGCCTAGCAAAACTGCTATGCTAAGAGCCCAAATCAATGGATTTAGACAAAGAGACAACGAATCTCTCTTCGAAGCATGGGAAAGATATAAAGAAATGATTAGGATATGTCCTCATCATGGGCTCGAAAATTGGCTAATTATCCACACCTTTTACAATGGTCTCTTGTATAATACAAGAATGACAATAGACGCCGCAGCTGGTGGCGCACTTATGGATAAACCATACAACCAAGCCTATCAGCTTATCGAGAGCATGGCTCAGAACCATTATCAGTGGGTGAAATTCCTGGCACACAGTGGACAGGTGTTGCTCAAGGTGTAGCAACACTTGTCTGTTGTAGACAGATGTTGTTACTAGTGCGCCAACACTTGTCTATAAACAGAGCAAATAACATAAAACAATACAAACAGTAAAGTAAATAACACACGAGAGTTGTTAACCCAGTTCAGCCTAAAGCCTACTCTGGGGGATACCAATCCAGGAATGAAGTCCACTATCAGCAGTATTACTTCGAAGCTAAACTCACCCGTTTACAACTTCTCACTTAATCACTACCCAATGACACTTCTACCTAGGAACTCCTAGATATGAGACCCCGTCCCAATTCCCACCTTAGCAACACAGACAGCGCTGCTATTCAATTTCACGATCACAACAGATGGAGACACACTCCTAAGAAACTAGGATTCACTCTTGCTTAAAAGCTTGCGAGTAAACCACACAATACAATAGAACAATCTCCGTACTTCAAAGCTTAGGAGAAGTTCACACTTACAACTCAATAACACTCAGGTCCTAAGCTTGCATCAATGAGACACAAGAAAGGCTCACAATTAACACTCTAAAATCCCTAAGAACACACGCTTTGTAATACACGATTTTAGATGCTTGAAACCATATGCTTGCCTTCGTATTTATAGTAGTAGAATGACTTGGGCTTCAAGACAAAATTAGGGCTTCTAGAATTGCGGCAGCAGTGATATATTTTTGAAATCAATAGTTATATTTTTGAAACCGCAAAAATATATTTTCCAAAAATATAATTCCTTTGGAAAATAAAACTAGGGTTTAGCTGCCTCATGAAACACATTAAACACGTGCGCCTTCCTCTGTAAGAAACCTTGAAATAATTCTTCAAACAGATCTTCAAAAGATTGAGTAGAAAATAATAACATCCAGCTGGCGCGCGCAGAACAGTGTCAGGTGTTGTTCCAAAGTGTAACAACATTTGTCACAACACTTGGGGTCAGCACACTTGTCTCAACACTTGGCTAAAATATGTTTTTGCAAAATGTAGCCAACTTACAAAAACCCAACAATCTCCCCCTTTGGCAAATTTTGGCTAAAACAATATTAGACCAGTATATAGAGAGATACAGTATTACCTTTCCTTCGAGTCAACCTGATCACACAACTAGGAAAGAAAGTAACACATAGTAAAACTACTTCCAAGAGAGGTAAGTAGTATCAGAGGCAATGCAACAGCGGAATGATAAAAACAACTAGCCTCATGGAACAACACAAGGGAGAAATAAACTCCCATAGTAGATGCTAAGAAGTAGGAGAAATACACTCCTCATAGTGTAAAGCGCATTTCTTCAACATAAGAACATCAGGAAAAATAAATTCCCATAAAGTATCTGAGAAAAATAAATTCTCAGTCATAGTGGATAGTGGACTCAATAGTCAGGTGCCATAACACTTGGCACAACATTTGTCATCAAACATATTCAGGCGATCAAGAGATATTATCACTCACACTCCCCCTGAATTCATGCATACACACACCAGATAGAGAAAGAATATTCACTACTCCCCCTCAATACATGCATATTACTCACACTCCCCCTCAATACGAGCATACGAACAAAAACATGCAGACAGTCACCAGATGTGGGAACATCTGACCACACACTCGTCACACACACACACTACTCCCCCTTTTTAGCCACAATTTTGACAAACATCATGCATAGGAAATAGAAGTGTTAGGGTGCAATTATTACAGACCATAGAGCACACACAGGTGCAAGAAATCCAGGGCCTTGCCCATAAAAGGAACAACAAAGAAACACCAAAAGTACATCAGAAACAAAGAAGAAAACATCAGAACTATATTGAAGAACTTTCATCAGTGTCCTCCATCACATCCTCAGAACCATCCTCAGACTCACTAGCCTCTTTTCCTTCTTGTCCATCTGGCTCACCCTCAGCCATTTCAGCAGCTTCCTCAGCCTTGAGTGCCTCAATCACACGGTCTATTTTCAGCTTCCTGGCCTCAAGAGCTCTGCTGGTCTCAGTCAAGTCTGCAATCATCTGCTTCTTAGAGAGTACCCCAGTCTGGACAGATGTGCCAACACCTGCTGCAGCATTTGTCCCATCCAGCAGCCTCTGCTCAATCACCAACACCCCTTTCCTTTTGCAAGGAACATCAGAACTTCTTAGTATATCTGGGTGTTGTTCAAGTATAATATTGCATAGCAGAGTGGGAAGAGCAACTGGTTTCTCAACAGCATAGGTCAAAGCATGGCTTAAAGTTTCTTGAAAGAAATAAGATCCATAATCAAAGTTTGCTTTTGTACCCACAGCATAGATAAACTTTCCCAGTCCTCTGGCCACATCACCTGAGTGAGTTGTAGGCACCCAATTATGTGCAGCTATCCTATTTAAAACAGCATAGAATGGTGAGAGGGAAGTTGCAGACAGCTTTGCCTTGCTTGGCCACACTTTAATTTTTCCACCAGTGAGGACCTTGCAGATTTCATTATCTGTGGCTTTTAGAGGAGCCACTTCATCAGAACTTCTTTGGAGATATTGGTTTATCACACTAGGGGAGAATTGAACACACTTTCCACGAACAAACACTTGCCTGTATTCAGGACTTGCTGGATCATTACAGTATGCAGCCACATTAATCAAAAATTCCTTGACAAGCCTGTCATAGCACTTGTCCAAACCAACCACAGTTTTCATCAAACCTGCATACTCAAGAGCTTCAACAACAGGAGGACATTCAAGAATATCATCTTTCAAATTCCTTTCTAGGGCCAGCCTTCTATGATATACAAATTTCCATCTTGCAGACCCATTTTCCAGATGAAATGAAACATTATCTAATGGAGCATAGGGAACAGATTGGGGAACCTTCTTCCTTCCTACACTCTTCCTAGATGTGCTACCAGATGCAGCAACATCTGTCTCAGGTTCAAAATCAGAATCACTAGTTGGAGGAGCTTTTCTTTTCTTGGTCTCTGACCTAGGGACCACTTTACTGACAGGTTTTGGAGGTCCATACACAGGCTTTTTACCAGTAGCCTTTCCAGCCTTAGAGGGTTTGGGTGTTTGGACAGGTGTACTAGCAGTCTCTACACCTTTATTAACCCTACTTCTAGTCCTCCTAGCCACACTAGCCTCAGAGTTTGTAGGGACAGCCTTATCACTAGCAGTAGTTTCATTAACAAGTATAACCTCTGGATTATCATTCACAGCTTTAGCAGGAACAGTTTCTTTATCAGTAGCCTTAGGTGGGGGACTCTCATCTGACTCAGAATAGTCAACCAAATTTTCCTGTGCCAAAGATGTGGTAACATCTGGCACAACATTTGGCGCCGCGCCATGTGTTGCAACATTTGGCGCAACATGAGTCTCAGGAGCAGTTTTCTTAATGGACTCATCAGCAACATCATTATTGGTCTCAGTAGAAGCACCAATATTATCATTAACAGCAACAGGGGAGTTAGGAACACTTTTCCCCAAATTTCCAGACATCTCAGGGGTCTCTACACCTAGGGTTTCACCAGGATTTGGAACATTAAGGTTTTGATTAAGAGAATTCTTACCAGATGCGTCGACATTAACCTCTGCAACTTTTACGACAGGAGTAGCAACACCACTCGATGGAAGTGGATCAACATGCAGTTCAGACATTGTAAAACTTCTTCTTGATTCAGACTTCGATTTCTTGCTCTTACGCTTTGAAACTTTAATCGAAGCGGAGGGAGATGAAGGATTTGTACTTGTTCGAGATGATTTATCCTTCTTTGCAACTGACTTTCTTCGCATCTTTGGACTTGTGAAAGGAATGGAGTTAAGAGGAATAGCGTTGATTACTTCTTTTTGTGTCGACGGAGCAGCATTTGTCTTGCTTGGTGAAGATTTGACAGAATCAGACATGATTGTTGAGTAAGAGTATCTGAAAAGAGCAGAAATTGGAGAAGTGTTGATGGAGAAGTTAGATCGGTTTTGAGCGTGAGAGAGAGAATGAATGGAGAGCAATGATTGTGGTTGATGGAGGTTGTGGGAAGTTGAATGAAAACTTCCTTGATTAGCGTGTAACTTTAAGTGAAGAGAGGTAGTTACACGCATTACATGCTGTAACTGCTATTTGTCTTCAAAAAGGCAAATTCCAAGTTTGCCTCTCAAATTTTCAAATTGATTTGCATCTAAGGCCTTTGTAAAAATATCTGCTAACTGTTCTTCAGATGCAATGTGCTCAAGTGTAACAATTTTTTCTTCTACAAGCTCTCTTATAAAATGATGACGTATATCAATGTGCTTAGTCCTACTATGTTGAATAGGATTTTTAGAAATGTTTATAGCACTTAGATTGTCACAGTAAAGTGTCATGACATCTTGCTCAACACTATACTCCTTCAACATTTGTCTCATCCATAACAATTGAGAGCAACTACTCCCAGCTGCTATATATTCTGCCTCAGCTGTTGATAGAGACACACTATTCTGCTTCTTACTAAACCAAGATACTAGATTGTTTCCCAAGAAGAAACATGCACCAGAGGTGCTTTTCCTATCATCAGCACTTCCGGCCCAATCTGCATCACAGTATCCAATTAAGGTAGAATCATTACCATGAGAGTATAAAATTCCATATCCACACGTTCCATTGACATATTTGAAGATTCTCTTTACTTGAGTCAGATGACTCATCTTGGGTTCAGATTGATATCTAGCACAAACACCAACTGCAAACATGATATCAGGCCTGCTAGCAGTGAGATATAGCAAGCTCCCAATCATACTTCTATAGAGACTTTGATCCACATCAACCCCTTTTTCATCCTTGGTAAGCTTTAAGTGTGTAGGTGCAGGTGTCCTTTTGTGACTACCACCTTCCATTCCAAATTTCTTCACAATGTTTCTTGCATATTTTTCTTGAGAGATAAATATGGTGTCTTCCATTTGTTTGACCTGAAGACCTAAAAAATAAGTTAGCTCACCTACAAGACTCATTTCAAATTCAGATTGCATTTGATGCACAAAATGTTCCACCATTTGTCGCGACATTCCACCAAATACAATATCATCCACATATATCTGAGCTATCATTAGCTTCCCTTTCTCTTCTCTTACAAATAGGGTTTTATCATTACCACCCTTCTTGTATCCATGGCTGACAAGGAATTCAGTCAGTCTTTCATACCATGCTCTAGGGGCTTGTTTCAATCCATAGAGTGCTTTCTTTAGTTTGTAAACATGGTTAGGAAAGCTTGGATCTACAAACCCTTTCGGTTGTTCAACATACACCTCTTCATTTAGATAACCATTTAGGAATGCACTTTTTACATCCATTTGGTATAGCTTGAATTTTAAAATGCATGCCACAGCTAAGAGTAATCTTATAGACTCCAAACGAGCAACTGGAGCGAAAGTCTCATCCAAGTCTACTCCTTCTATCTGTGTGTATCCTTGTGCTACAAGTCTGGCTTTATTTCTAGTAATATCACCATTTTCATCAGTTTTGTTCTTGTACACCCACTTTGTACCAATAACATTTATACCATCTGGTCTAGGTACTAGATCCCATACCTCACTTCTTTTGAACTGAGTTAGTTCCTCCTGCATAGCATTGATCCAGTATTCATCAGTCAAAGCTTCTTTAACATTCTTTGGTTCAATCTTTGATATGAAACATGAATTGGAGATTGCTTCTTTTGATCTTCTTGTTGCAATTCCTTGATTTGGATTCCCAATAACAAGTTCCAGAGGATGATTCTTCTGTGTTCTAGTAGATGGTCCCTTGTTTGTTCTAGGAGCCTCTGTAGTAGATTCAGAATGTTGATCAGGTTCAGGTTCAGTTTGATCATCATCAGGTGTTGGGACAGGTGTTATGACATCTGTCTCTTCAGCTGGATCTGCACTTGTTGTATCTCTATCATCAACAATAACATTAATTGATTCCATCATGGTTCTTGTTCTGGAGTTAAAAACTCTGTATGCTCTGCTGTTGGTTGAGTAACCTAAAAATATCCCCTCATCACTTTTGGGGTCTAATTTTCTTCTAGGTTCTCTATCTGCCAAAATATAACATTTTGACCCAAACACATGGAAATACTTCACAGTAGGCTTCCTATTCTTCCATAGTTCATACAGTGTTGTAGCAGTGCCTTTTCTTAATGTTACTCTATTGTGAATGTAACATGCTGTATTCATGGCTTCAGCCCAGAACTTGTAAGGAACATTTTTGGCATGCAACATTACTCTAGCAGATTCCTGTAAGGTTCTATTCTTTCTTTCAACCACACCATTTTGTTGAGGTGTAATTGGTGAAGAAAATTCATGAGTTATTCCTTCAGCAGCACAAAAATCAGCAAATTTAGAGTTTTCAAACTCCTTACCATGGTCACTTCTGATTCTTACAATACCACAATCTTTCTCTTTTTGAAGTTGTAAGCAAAGATTTTTGAATTCTTCAAAAGTCTCAGATTTTTCTCTAATGAAATTGACCCAAGTATATCTAGAGAAGTCATCAACAATAACAAGAACATATTTCTTACCTCCAAGACTCTCAACTTGTATGGGCCCCATCAGATCCATATGTAGTAATTCAAGAACTCTAGAGGTGGACAAGTGTTGCAACTTCGGGTGCGACACTTTGGTTTGCTTCCCAATCTGACATTCTCCACAGATATTGCCTTCCTGTATCTGTAAGCTTGGTAGCCCTCTGATAGCTTCTTCAGATATGACTCTTTTCATGCTCTTCAGGTTAAGGTGTCCTAATTTTTGATGCCACAGCTTAACCTCTTCATTTTTGGTTAAGAGACATGTAGATACATTTGCTTCTTCAAGAGGGATCCACAAGTAGCAGTTGTCTTTTGATCTAACACCCCTCATAAGGATGTCTCCTTCATTATTGCTAACCAGACATTCATTTCTTGTAAAGTTGACTTTCATGCCTTGATCACATAATTGGCTTATACTGATTAGATTGGCAGTTAGTCCTTTTACAAGGAGAACATTTTCAAGTTTTGGTAGACCATTGTCAATCAGTCTTCCAATACCTTTGATTTCCCCCTTTGCTCCATCTCCAAATGTCACAAAGCTTGTGGCATAGGATTTTACCTCTTTTAAATATTTTTCAACACCAGTCATGTGTCTGGAACAACCACTATCAAAGTACCAATCTTCTTTTGATGAGGCTCTGAGTGACGTATGGGCAATCAAACTTTTCCCACTACTTTCAGCTGTATACTCCTTTGTATTGGTTGTATCATCTTTTTGCTTCCATTCCATCCTTGTTTTAGTAATGGATGGATCAGATTCTTGAGGGGTTTCACTTGGATACCCATACAATCTGTAGCAGTAAGGCCTTATGTGCCCCTTTCTTCCACAGTGATGACATCTCCATGAGTGGTACCTGCTTCTGGGTCTAGGTATAAACCTAGGTTTCTGCCATCTTTGCTGATGTGGTGCCACATGTGGCAACACTTGTCTCTGCTGTCTAGGAGACAGGTGTGGCGACATCCTGTCATGCATTTTTGGAGACGGTTGTTTACTTATCTCAGGCATATATTTCCCCTCTTTGTTGTAATTCATAATCCTATTAACATTTTTGTATTCATACCCAATGCCTGTTTTGGATCTGCTAGGAACAGGCAGAGTTTCCAGGATTTCATCTAGATCACTTCCTTTGAATAGCCTAAGAACATGCTTCTTTAAATTCTCAAGTTGAGAGTTTAATTCAGTTACCTCTTCATTCAGATGGGCTATTTCAGTCAGTTGTTTGATCTTGTCAGCTTCTAAGATGATGATAGTTGCCTTCTGTTCCTCAATGATCTTTAAACTATCTTCCCATTTAGTACTAAATTCAGAGATTCTTGACACATTAGCAGCTCTCTCAGTTTGCAACTTAGTGATTGTTTCTTTTTGTTCTTCAGAGACTCTGCAGACTTCTGCACTCTTCAGACACAGCTTTTTATATGATTCAGCAAGTTCATCAAAGGTCAGTTCTTCTTCACATGATTCAGTGTCAGATGTGCAAACACTTGTCAATACATGTATAGCCTTTGCAGTATTGTCTTCTCCCTCAGAATCTTCATCTGACCAGGTTACAGTCATTCCCTTCTTCTGTTTCTTCAGAAAGGTTCCACATTCACTTCTAATGTGACCAAACCCCTCACATTCATGGCATTGAACACCTTTATTTGGAGCTGATTTATCATCTGTTACAAGTTTTCTGAGATTCCTGTAAGTGTTGCGACCAGTGTCAGCTGCACCTGTCTTAGAGCGTTTGTCCATTCTCTTTAGCACCTTATTAAATTGTTTTCCCAAAAGAACCATTGCATCAGAGATGCTGTGTTCAGACTCTGTGTCACTCAGTTGATCTTCTTCCTCAGCATTTGAAACAAAAGCGATGCTTTTGTTTTTCTTATCCATCTTTTCATTTGTAGCTACCTCATAGGTTTGTAGTGAACCAACCAGTTCATCTAGCTTCATTTCTGTGATATCCTTGGCTTCTTCTATAGCTGTGACTTTCATGTCAAACTTCTTAGGTAGAGACCTGAGCATTTTTCTTACCAGCTTTTCTTCAGGTATCTTTTCACCCAAGGCATCAAATTGATTGTCAAAATCAAGTATGGTCATGTGAAAATCCTGAATGGTTTCATCATCATTCATTCTAAGATTCTCAAACTTAGTTGTTAGGAGTTGTAGCTTTGACAGCTTTACTTTAGAGGTACCTTCATGAACAGTCTCAAGAATTGTCCAAGCTTCTTTAGCAGAGACACACTTTTTGATGAGTCTGAATATGTGCTTGTCAACACCATTATATAGTGCATATAATGCTTTTGAGTTTGCAAGAGCAAGCTCATCCTCTTCTTTGGACCATTCTTCAGCAGATTTCAACTCAAGAGTTGGTTTACCATCTTTATCCATCTTCACAGGTGGAGTCCACCCTCTCAGAACTGCCTTCCAAGTCTTGCTATCAATTTGTCTTAGAAAGGCCATCATGCGGGACTTCCAATAGTCATAGTTTGAAGCACCAACCAGAAGAGGTGGTCTGGTAACAAAACCTCCTTCTTTGTCCATTCTTGCCAGAAAAAGTTTCCCTGGAGCTCACCCTAAAATTCAGAACAGGGTGCCTGCTCTGATGCCAATTGAAATTCCTGGCACACAGTGGACAGGTGTTGCTCAAGGTGTAGCAACACTTGTCTGTTGTAGACAGATGTTGTTACTAGTGCGCCAACACTTGTCTATAAACAGAGCAAATAACATAAAACAATACAAACAGTAAAGTAAATAACACACGAGAGTTGTTAACCCAGTTCAGCCTAAAGCCTACTCTAGGGGATACCAATCCAGGAATGAAGTCCACTATCAGCAGTATTACTTCGAAGCTAAACTCACCCGTTTACAACTTCTCACTTAATCACTACCCAATGACACTTCTACCTAGGAACTCCTAGATATGAGACCCCGTCCCAATTCCCACCTTAGCAACACAGACAGCGCTGCTATTCAATTTCACGATCACAACAGATGGAGACACACTCCTAAGAAACTAGGATTCACTCTTGCTTAAAAGCTTGCGAGTAAACCACACAATACAATAGAACAATCTCCGTACTTCAAAGCTTAGGAGAAGTTCACACTTACAACTCAATAACACTCAGGTCCTAAGCTTGCATCAATGAGACACAAGAAAGGCTCACAATTAACACTCTAAAATCCCTAAGAACACACGCTTTGTAATACACGATTTTAGATGCTTGAAACCATATGCTTGCCTTCGTATTTATAGTAGTAGAATGACTTGGGCTTCAAGACAAAATTAGGGCTTCTAGAATTGCGGCAGCAGTGATATATTTTTGAAATCAATAGTTATATTTTTGAAACCGCAAAAATATATTTTCCAAAAATATAATTCCTTTGGAAAATAAAACTAGGGTTTAGCTGCCTCATGAAACACATTAAACACGTGCGCCTTCCTCTGTAAGAAACCTTGAAATAATTCTTCAAACAGATCTTCAAAAGATTGAGTAGAAAATAATAACATCCAGCTGGCGCGCGCAGAACAGAGTCAGGTGTTGTTCCAAAGTGTAACAACATTTGTCACAACACTTGGGGTCAGCACACTTGTCTCAACACTTGGCTAAAATATGTTTTTGCAAAATGTAGCCAACTTACAAAAACCCAACAGTGGGGAAACGAGAGAACATCCGTAGAGAAACCTCAAACGAAAGGCGGTATGTACG
Organism: Trifolium pratense; assembly: GCF_020283565.1. Classification (NCBI taxonomy): domain Eukaryota; kingdom Viridiplantae; phylum Streptophyta; class Magnoliopsida; order Fabales; family Fabaceae; genus Trifolium; species Trifolium pratense. Next base: position 20,480,884 of record NC_060063.1, on the reverse strand, counting down.
AAGTAAACGAGCTTGACCTTGTTAAAGCCAAACTTGAAGCTCTAACTCAAAAGATGGAGAGTATGACCACAACACCTGCAGCCACCATGGCTGCAACAATTTCAAATTGCGAACTATGTGGAATTCAAGGGCACAAAATCGCTGAATGTCAACTCTTTAACGGAAGTTCCCCTAGACCAAGTAAACTACACTCAAGGAAACCCTTACAATCAAGGTCCGAGGAACCATCCATACCTTTCGTACAAAAGTAACAATGCTCTATATGCACCTGGCCAAGCACCTACTCCTTCACCACCAGGATTCCAAAAACTTGCTTTCAATGCTCCTAGGAAGTCTAATCTTGAACTATTGGTAGAAAACTTCATAGCTACCCAGACTCAAACCAACCTTCAAACTAGTGAGCAAATTAAGCAAATAACAAGCAAGTTAGATGTCTTGACCACACACAATAGGATGCTAGAAACTCAAATAGCACAAGTAGCACAAAAACAAGCATCAACTGCTGCTCCCGCAGGCATTTTTCCAGGCCAACCTGAGCCAAACCCAAGGGGACATGTTAATGCTATTATATTAAGAAGTGGGAACCGATACGAAGGACCAGCCGACCCTAGAACCAATACTCCAACCATACACCAAGACTCAATTGAGGTAACCAAGGGAGAGAGTGAACAAAACATAAAAGATAAAGAAAATAGTGGGGAGGAAATCATAGAAAAGAAGAAACCTTATATACCCCCACCACCATATCAACCACCCATCCCGTATCCTCAAAGATTTGAGAAATCCAAAAGCGAGGGACAGTTTAGGAAATTTGTAGAACTTCTAAAAAAATTGAACATCACAATACCTTTTACGGAAGCCATTACCCAAATGCCCTTATACGCTAAGTTTCTCAAAGAAATTTTAACTAAAAAGAAAAAGATCGAGGATGAGGAAATCGTTATGCTTACTGCCGAGTGTAGCGCCATACTCCAAAATGATATGCCTCCTAAGCTAAAAGACCCAGGAAGTTTTTCCATACCCTGCGTAATTGGAAATTATGTAATAGATAGGGCCCTATGCGATTTAGGAGCCAGTATCAGCTTAATGCCTATGTCCATATGCGAAAAACTTAATTTAGGAGAATTGAGACCAACTAAAATGTCAATACAATTCGCTGACCGTTCTGTCAAATACCCCTTAGGTATACTAGAAAACGTGCCAGTACGTGTAGGTCAATTCTATATCCCTACCGATTTTATAGTCATGGACATAAGGGAAGATTCCAATACACCTATCATTTTAGGAAGGCCATTCTTAGCAACTGCCGGAGCCTTAATAGATGTAAAGGAAGGAAAGCTAACGTTTGTAGTAGGTGAAGAAAAAGTCAAATTTATTTTAACGCAACTCATGAAAGCACCAGCTATAAACGATAGTTGTTACATGGTAGACGTCATCCAAGAATGTAGAAAAGAGGGTGAGAAGGATCAAACTAAACATTCTGAAATTTTAAAAACTTCCACTCCTCCAACTCATAAAAATGGTGATGACGACCTAGCTAAATGTTTAGAGATTACTCAAGTTCCTAAACCTAGCCATGTTAAACCAACTTTAAAACTAAAAACTCCATCAAGACTCCAAAAAGGAACCCCTGTGGCTCCGAATAAATTAAAAGGCCCCGTTTCTAAGAAAATACCTCCCGACATATTAAAAGACCACCCAGAAAATAACATCGCTCAAAATAAAATACCCCCGGGTGTCTCTAAGAAAAAGAAAGAAAAAAAAGAAGAGAAGACCTATGAAATGGTCTGACATTTTCAAATGGAGACCCAAGAATATTGAGCATAATTTAAAAGATGTGAGTCTAGAGGAGGAACCATGTTGACCTATAGGTCTAGATAGTCGAGCTAACCGACGTTAAACAAAGCGCTGCATGGGAGGCAACCCATGAGTTTTCTTTAATTCTTGTTTAAATTTTTGCTTTCTTTTATTTTTTTATGACTATCTTTGATGATTCTGTGCCTAATAGAGCTCCCACGCACATTTCTCTAAATGTTGCCGCTGGTGGGGGCGCAAGCATTGTTCCACCTGCACACACTACACATTTTTCTAACACTTTTGCAGGTAGTTCCTCCTCATCAAGGCAAAGCTCCATCGATGATGTACTCCATGAGATACGCACCCAAAATGCATTAAATCAAGAGCGCGATGGATTATTCTATGCCATGCATCAACAACAAGAGGAGATGATGGAACGAATGACATTCATGCAAGCCCAGCAAGACGAAATTCTTCAAAACCAACATGAGATGCAGGGCTATTATCATAGGTGGGAGAGCTCCGAAGAGCACCGTCAACAACAGCTCGACAATGTCATACAAGAGCTAGGCGGTTTGAGGCTTCAGTTCAACAATTTCCAAAATTATCAACATCCTCCCTCATGATCTCTCCACCAGGTTTTGTGCTCCAAAGCTACACTTGAGTCTCAACAGTGAGGACACAGTTGGATTTAAGTTTAGAGGAGTATTCTACCATCCTTACTTTATTTCTCAGTTATTTTATTTTTAGTACAATTTCCCTTTTCGCAAATAAAATAATAGCACTATTTTTGGGTAAATTTTAAATTTTTCCTTTCCTTGAACCAATAAATTTTTTTTTTCAAAGACTTAGGCCAATAGCTCACTTAGAAAGTATATAGGTTAAGAAAATACGAGAGGCTAAGTTAAGGAAATTAGGGAATTTCACAACAAAATCGGTATTTTTCCAACACCCAGAAGTCTCCCTAGTATAGATATCAATTTGAATAACCATTGTGCCAAAATCTCCTGATTTAAATTTGTGGAATCCTTTAGTAGTTTATCTATCCAGTCGGACACCATCTATAAAGTCACACATTAAGTAGGTTTGTCGATGAATATAAGCGAATCATCTAAGCAAATTCTTAAGGTCATACTGTGGTAATACGGTTAAACCTTAAAGAAAAAAATATATATAAGGTCATACTGTGGTAATACGGTTAAACCTTGAAAAAATATTTATATGATTGCTAATACAAAATTTGTATCATCAAAATTTGTATCATCAAGCTAATTGCAGGTTGAAAAAGATGAATAAAGACGCTAACCGATTTTCTTACCATGTGTGTGACATAGATAAAGGGTCTTAATGTGACTGTCTAGAATGAAAAAGGATGAAACAAAGGAGAAGATTTAGATTTTAGTACAACGGCATGATCCGAATTCGATATGTATAAGAGGGAGAACTTTGTGTGTCGTTGAAATACCCTTCTTGATTGTGTAAAGAACCTAACTAATTAATCTTAGCCGATTTGAATTTCTGACCACGTATGAGTACTTGTGATGTTATTTTCCTCTAAGTCTGTGTGTGTGAGTTGCTTCGCATTTCAAATGTTTTCTATATGCAAGCTAAATTGCTTGAGGACAAGCAATGGTTCAAGTTTAGGGGAGTTTGATACGCCTAAAATATGCTATTTATTTAGTTAATTTACTATTATATTTTAATTATTTTTATTTCGATTTCGAAGTTTTATATTATGAATCGTTACTTATTTCTCGTATTTTAAATAAACAGATAAAAAGTGTACGAGTTGAAGAAAGGAGCGAAAACGGACAGAAAAGGAGCAAAAATGGACAAAAAGGGCCACACATGTGCAGCCAATTGGGCCACACATGTGCAGCCCACCAAACACACGTTGCCGTCCGCCAACCAGGCCAAGATGGCGCCTGCCAACATGCACCAAGTGGCACCCGCCACATGCACACATGGCGCCAGCCATGTTCTTTCTTCATCCTGGCCATTCCTAAATCAAACGGTCACGCGCTAATTTGCTAAAGTCCCACATCGGCCAGATTTATGTTTTGTCTCTTGTGAAATTAGTATAAATAGGCCCCTTTTCTCCACTTTCAAGACACACAACTTTGTAACAATTAACTTGTAAAACGAGAATATAACTCGTATAGTTAGTTGGAAAGAATTCTTAAGCCTTTGCGGGAATTCTTTCTAAAGTTGAATATTATTTTCTTTTGTGCCGACGTTATTCCTTGGAGCTTTTATCCAGGTTTTTATTTTATTTTCTTTCTTTTATTTTTCTTTATTGTTTTTATTTATTTATGCTTTATTTATTTATTTGCTTTATGTTTTTATTTCCCGCTTATTTATTTATTTCGTCTTTAGTTTTAGTTTTAGTTATGTCTAGCTAATTTAATATTGCTAGGATGTGTGATTAGTAGCTAGTAGGGTTTCGATAGTTAGTTCGCGCGCTAGTTTCTTTTAAGTTTTCTTTAAGTAGTTTTTATTTTTAAATGACTATAATTTGTCACGAGAGTGAGAATTAATTAAAGTAGGATCAACATAGAACGCCACTTGAGATTTCTACTAGATAGTAAAAACTAAACATTGATTATAATTCGGAAGAACGCCCACTTAGGATTAGAGTCGATAATTATTTCTAATTCGGAAGAACGCCCACTTAGGATTAGAAGTAATTTAATTATATTTGGTTTTCAAAAAGTACTTTATTAGCGGATGTGAGACGAGAGTTTAGCATCACCTTTATAATCTACAACATTAGTCAAGATTCGCGATAGCTGAGATTAGTGTTTTTAAACCAATATAATTCGAAAACTTAATTGTTTACACCACTAAATATCTAGAAGTAATGCAACTACTTTGTAAAGTATTTTATTAATTTCATGATGAGAGTTGTGAGAGCTGGAAGTGAGAACGGCTTTCGCCTGGAGCATCGACTTTATTAAAATACGACAACTAGGTGGTGTAGTAATTTTACTTAGCACGAAAACTACTTTGATAAGTATTTTATAATTTCATGATGAGAGTTGTGAGAGCTGGAAGTGAGAACGGCTTTCGCCTGGAGCATCGCTTTTATTAAAATACGACAATTAGATGCGGTAGTAATTTTACTTAGCGCGAATTAAATATCGAACCCTGTGAAGCAACTAAGAGCTCATCCTAGCAATACGCTTTATTATTCTAAAAACCCAAAAAAATATTTTCTTTTGTTTTATTTAAAAATTCTACTACTATTTACTATTTAGCCTTAGATTTACAACGTAACATTAGATAACGGTAGGTCGACTATTGGTCTCTGTGGGATCGATAATCTTTTAAAACTACACGCGGCAAGGCTGTATACTTGCAGCGCATCAAGTTTTTGGCCCAGTTTTCCACAATTCTTACACCTATCTCCCTTCTTCGGGCAATCATAAGACATATGACCCCGTTCTCCACAGTTGTAACAATTTCCATTCACCGGCTTCTTACCACCACTTGTATTCCCCTTACCGCGGTTGTCATAAGGTTTTCCGCGCTCTTGTCCTTTCCCTTTTCGGTCGTTCACAGCTTTGTAGTAGTTCACCTTTGCCCTACCATCTTCATCACAGATCCTACTCTTGTTCACAAGGGTCGCAAAATCCCTTATCTGTGAAAATCCAATCATATGTTTAATGTCCGGGCGTAAGCCACTCTCGAATTTCACGCACTTGTCGTTCTCCGCTTCCAAAGTGTTGTAATGCGGACTAAACGCACACAAAGTCTCGAACTTGACGGCATAGTCAGCTACCGTCATATTCCCCTGTTTCAACTCCATGAATTCCACCACTTTCTTGTTCTTCACATCAACAGGAAAATACTTAACCAAAAATTCTCTTTTAAACATTGCCCATGGTATAGCCATACCACCGGGTCCTAGCCTCAACTTGGCGTTCTTCCACCACACATTCGCTTCCTCGCGCAACACATATGTCCCAAGGGTTGTCTTCCCTTCCTCGGAACAATCCATTGCTTCAAAAATTATTTCAAGTTCCTCCAGCCACTTGTGAGCTCCATCCGGGTTGTAACCTCCGGTAAATGTTGGCGGTTTCTGCTTCATGAACCGTTCCAACCTCATCTCTACCTCTCTTCCAGGTTGATGATCTCTAACCACTATATTGGTGAGTGCGGCCAAAGCCTCCGCAATCTGGGCATTCGTTCTTGCAGCAGCCATGATTCCTGAACGAATCACAACTAGACGTTAGAAAGTACTAACAGTGTTCCCTACACATGCTCATACGGGGAAAAGAAAAGTCCTAATTGGTTCACACGAACCGACCTGCTCTGATACCACTATTGTAACACCCTAACCCATACTACCCTTAAAAACGTAATTTTAAAAACTTTTCAACAAGTGTAAAGGCAGAGTGTCACGCGGTAATTAAAACACAAGCATACACACAGAGCGTCATGAAGTTTAACATGAAAAGCAACAGCGGATTCAATCACACCAAGCATGCATATATATACATATATATATACATAAGCCATATTCATCCCTAAGGATGTCACTTATACAAGAACTAGCATATCAAAAAGGTAACACCGATATACGATGAAATCCAAGCGTAACCCCCGACTCGATGTTACATTACCAGAGCATTTACTATTTACAAACTCTAGCCAAAAGCTAGCACTAAAAGGAGAAATCTATGCTAAGTCTCCTCACCAAAAGGTACTTCAACACCCAGCTAAAACAGCAGTCTAAACGTCGGCACAGTCCTCAGCCTGAATATCTGAACCCCCAAAGGTCCAGCAAATAACACAAAGCAGAGAGTTAGAAAAACATAATCGCATAACATACGAACATAAGAAAGGTCTTACACTTTCGAACTACATCATACATATTCTAACTCACGCCAAAACATCGCACTAAACGATTATCAATTAATAAAGTTCAACACAATTCAACCAAATAATGTCACATACCATTTATCAAATATATGCGCATTTACCCTAAGGTATCTAATGCCAATTAATTCACTATCATGCCATCCCTAGACATAACTAAATGCATGTGGTACCAAGGTGTCTCACCAACGGTGGACCAAGAACAGTTTTATATCTTGCTGGATATGTCGGAACTTACCGAACCATCTTATCTCCCTTGGATAAGCCAACACAGTTTTATATCCTGTTGGATAGCAACTCCGGACTCATGGATTCATCTAATCCGATCCTCGGCTTCATTATGGACACATAATCCATTTTCGTTATTGGAACCCAAGTTTCCAATGTTCACATACAATCATGAATGCATGTATGCATACACATATCAACCATATGATATTCTCTAGCTCGAAGCTACTCTTTTATGAATGCGGGAACACAATCCTAACACATTCACTTAACATTACAATTTAATGCCAAAACATCACATTGCTCATTTTAAGCTACAACTTATTGCATACGCGTTTATCAATCATATAACGATTAACAATAAGCATTAACAGTATCAACATGTATCAACAATCATGTAAGGATACTCTTAAACCATGTTACAAGTGCCTAATCACACTTACAAACATCAACAAAAATTGCTGTCACAGAGGCCTTCGCTAAGCGAAGCCTCAGCGAGACATGGCGAACCTCACCAGGAAGTCACCTGCTCATGGCGAGCATTGGCGAGCTTCAGCGAACTATTCGCTGAGCGAAGGCTTAGCGAGCCTACGCGAACCTCACCAGGGGATCACCTGCTCATGGCGAGCATTGGCGAGCTTCAGCGAACATGTTCGCTACAGCGAACTCCTGGTCGCTTAGCGAACTATACCAGAAAAATATCTGTTCTTGAGTTTCAATAAGGCGGTTTAACATTGAATCAACTCAAAAATTCATTCAAACATGTTATAAATTCTTATAAACAGCTATTTCAAGCATATATGGTATCAAGGAACATTAATCATCCCTTCCAAACATCCAAATACCTCAAACAATCAAAATCATGCCAATTTCTTGGGTTTTAAGCAACTTTCATAAACTTTTTCATCATGACCCAAACACATACATATCTTTCATGAAATCAAGCTAATGATTAACACATACAAAGTGATGATGAAGAACATCACACTCTCATACAAAAGCTTAATCAAAAATCTAAAAGAAATTGAGTGGGAGAGTTCGGGAATGGAGACATAGACAATCTCCCCTCTCCTTGCCACTCAAGAATCATGAATTCTAATCTCTTACCTTAAGCAAAGATGATGATCCAAGCCTTTCCTCTCCTCTCTTGCTCGTGATTCTCCTAGCCAAAACCCTAGCTTAGCTTTGCTCTTGCTCTTACTCACTCAAAACTCAAAGAAATGAATTGTGATACTATTCATGTGTTTGACTTGCTACTTATACTACTTTCCATTGTCATGAACCAAGCCCAAATGGCTTAGGCCCAATGCCTCTCACGCCCATTAAGCCCAAAACAAAGGTTCTCGCGTCTAATAACTTACGCTCGGCTAAATAATTATTCGCCGCTCACTAAAATAATAAAAGCCAATTAATAAATAAAATAACATTTAATAAAATATACGAATACGAAAAATGGGTCGTTACAATGCAGCTGTGATGTCCTTGCATAACTATTCACTTGTCCTTTCCATGTACTTCCTTTTCTTGATTAAAAATTAATCTCTTGGAGAATGTTCATTAAATAATGACTTTGAAGGTACATGACAACTATGAGTTGAATGTGTGTTGTCTCATCCTTATTGGTCTATGTAATTCTTGTCCAAATATTCTTGATACACCTGATTAGATGATGCCTTGAGAAATTATCATGTTGCACATGCTTGATCATTAACTTTGTCCAAAGAGGAAAGTCACTTTCTTTCCAACTTATTCCTTGCCTTAATTGTTATGAACTGTTGTAATCTTGTGAGTTAAAACCAAGATAAAGTGCTTCTTTGTCTTGTATATGGTTGACTTAATGAAATAAGTGCTTTTGCATTTATTCTTGTTCATGAGGAGAATGTTGCAATTAAACCAGAGATCATTCTCAGACTGATCCTGAAGCTTCTCTTTTTGCCAAAACATAATGAATATCATTGAGATTAGAAGCTTAATTGTTCCTGACTAATTAAAACACTCAAGAGCACTTGTTAGATAACAATGAGATCAGAATTACATTTAAAATATAATTAAGATGTTTGTTATCTTTAAAACATCAAATTGGGATTTTGCATTTTGCCTCAACAATAATCTTATATTTTCAACAAAATCTTCATCACATGCAGTTTTACATCATGCCGGATCATCAACAATTAGCAATAAGCATCTACAAACCAAAAGTTCAAACCACACCAATTTTTTTTTTTAAAACTTTAAGCATAAAAATACACAACCACTACTTGACTTGATAACTTATAACAATGATAAGTATCAATCGCATCAAGTACACACAATAAGAAAAGACAGACACAACTGGCACACACGCTCACTCGATCTGACTGCACAGAACGGCTCTGATTGACACATAACCTCACAGTCCGAAGACGAATAGCTCTGATACCACTTTGTAACACCCAAACCCGTTATTTAATTAACTCTGCCTTTATAAAATCTTTTTTGAAAATACGCAGCGGAAAAATTGAAAATCTAATTATAAAGCGCTGGTTTGAATATCACAAAATACAAAATCCTCCGCATCAACACGATGCGTTATAAGTTATACAAAACCAATACTTTTCACCAAGAATAATTCTTATATGAAAACATAAGCAATTACAGAGTAATTTTCTAAAGGAATTTATATATATATATGTACAAAACCCTTTTTCTCCCCGTGTCACAATCAGAGCGGAGCTTCACCACGCTACTCGGACAAGCTAACATATAACCTGTCAATCTGGTTATCTGAACCCCCAAAGGTCCAGCAAATAACACAAAGCAGAGAGTTAGAAAACATAATCGCATATCATACGAGTATAAGAAAGGCCTTACACTTTCGAACTATCATACATATTCTAACTCACGCCATAACGTCGCACTAAACAGTTATCAATTAATAAAGTTTAACACAATTCAACCAGATAATGTCACATACCATTTATCAAATATATGCGCATTTACCCTAATGTATCTAATGCCAATCAATTCACTGTCATGCCATCCCTAGACATGACTAAATGCATGTGGTACCAAGGTGTCTCACCAACGGTGGACCAAGAACAATTTTATATCTTGCTGGATATGTCGGAACTTACCGAACCATCTTATCTCCCTTGGATAAGCCAACACAGTTTTATATCCTGTTGGATAGCAGCTCTGGACTCATGGATTCATCTAATCCGATCCTCGGCTTCATTATGGACACATAATCCATTTTCGTTATTGGAACCCAAGTTTCCAATGTTCACATACAATCATGAATGCATGTATTTATGCACATATCAACCATATGATATTCTTTAGCTCGAAGCTACTCTTTTATGAATGCGGGAACACAATCCTAACACATTCACTTAACATTACAAATTAATGCCAAAACATCACATTACTCACTTTAAACTGCAACTTATTGCATACACGTACAAATCATATAACGATTAACCATAAGCATTAACAGCATCAACGTGTATCAACAATCATGTAAGGATACCCTTAAACCATGTTACAAGTGCCTAATTACACTTACAACCATCAGCAAAATAATCCTGTCACAGAGCTGTTCGCTATAGCGAGCAGGTAGCGAACAGACACAGAGCCAAAATCCAATTAGCGAGCAGCTGGCGAGCAACTGGCGAGCATGTTCGCTATAGCTAGCAAGTAGCGAACAACTGGCGAACATGTTCGCTATAGCGAGCAGGTAGCGAACAGAAACAGAGCCAACACCTGAACTGGCGAGCTGTTAGCGAGCTGTTAGCGAGCGTGTTCGCTGTAGCGAGCAGGTAGCGAACCACACCAGAAGAACATCTGTTCTTGAGTTTTCTAAGGCGGTTTAACATTGGATCCAACCAAAAATTCATCCAAACATGTTATAAATTCTCTTAAACAACAATTCCAAGCATATATAATATCAAGGAACATTAATCATCCCTTACAAACCTCCAAATACCTCACAAAATCATGATCATGCCCTTTTCTTGGATTTTAAGCAACTTTCATAAACTTTTCAAACATGATTCAAACACATACATATTTTTCATGGAATCAAGCTAGTGATTAACACATACAAAGTGATGATGAAGAACATCACACTCACATACAAAAGCTTAATCAAAAGTCTAAAAAGAAATTGAGTGGGAGAGTTCGGGAATGGAGACATAGACAATCTCCCCTCTCCTTGCCACTCAAGAATCATGAATTCTAATCTCTTACCTTAGCAAAGATGATGATCCAAGCCTTTCCTCTTCTCTCTTTCTCGTAAATCTCCTAGCCAAAACCCTAGCTTAGCTTTGCTCTTGCTTACCAACTTCTAACTTCTCAAAGAAAATGAATTGTGATACTATTCATTGGTTTGACTTGGTTACTTATACTACTCTCTATGGACTTTGAACCAAGCCCAATGGCTTAGGCCCAATGCCTCTCACGCCCATTAAGCCCAAAACAAAGGTTCTCGCGTCTAATATCGTACGCTCGGCTAAATAATTATTCGTCGCTCACTAAAATAATAAAAGCCAATTAATAAATAAAATAACATTTAATAAAATATACGAATACGAAAAATGGGTCGTTACATAGCCCACAAAGGCTCTTGCCACAAATGACCGAAAAGCGTCAACTAGCCACAAGGAATACCACACATAATCCACTATACACATTCTATACGATGCATGTCTCTATAATGTGAGAAAATAATTTTCTTTCAACATCAAATGCAACACAGACAAACCGATACATGAAACCTACTCACATGACTTCTATTTATTTGTTGGGTCATGTTAACTTGTGCCCTAAGGGCACATGTTAAGCTACCTAAAAATAGAAATATATAGCATTTAATGATACAAAGAATTTAATGCTTAAAGAATTGAATACAACACAAGTTCAATAAATATTTTCCACATTTATCTTCTTAACATGTGCCTTAATTTGAACAATTTAAGAAAGTAAAAGTAGCAAGCAAGAAAACGTAACACACACATACCGAACTAAATCATAATTAAAACATATCGATATATAATCCAAATATCACAAGCATATGTATAAACCGAGAACTTATTTATTTATTTAGTTTTATATGAAATATGAAACAAATGATTGGTACCAAACCTTAAGCAGGCCCAGTTTTGGGTCAGGGCAAGTAGGGCCTGAGCCCAAGGCCTCCAAAAAACTAGGGTCTCAATTTTTTTTGGGCCCATCATGTTAAAATTAATTGGTTAAGTATTTGTGCTAAGATTTTGTTTACGTGAAGTTATGGTTGCTCAGTTGTTTAGCGCGCGACTTTCTTGTATTGTGCGAATCAAGTTGAAGTGAGTTCAATTCCCAACTTTGGCACTTTTTGGTTGGCAATTTTTTGTTTGTTTTATTTAAATAGATCAGCTTTCAACAAATCACAATCAATACCACCATATATAATAATTATAAATCAAACTAATTCAAAAATTATTTCTTTTTACAAAATGATGATTTTTTCTATAAATAAAATATATATATTTTTTTATATAAAACATTAGCGTGCACAGGCATCACATGATAACTATGACATCCCAACTATGTTGGCACCCCATAATCATCACTCATTTGCAGCACCCTAATAAATTTATTAAAAAGAAAGAAAAAAGAGACAAACTTGGGGGGACTAGACCAAAATCCAAGGAAACAGAAACACAAAGAACCTGCCACTGCCTCATTAAAAACCTTTTCTGGAAAACCCCAAGGGATAAAACCAAGGATAAGGGAAAAAGAGTGCAATGGATTTAATGAAATCTAAAAGACGGAAGACCCATTAAATTACTAATATAATCTCCTTGAACACTAGACGGAACATTATCCCACCAATAAAAACCATCAACATTGATGCCTAAAGCAGCCATTTTATCTGCACAACAGTTCCCTTCACGATAAATGTGAGTCACTCTAAAATGCATGGTTTTAGTCAACTTCAAGCAATTAAACCATCTATTACGGAGCTTCCCAGGGACAATGAGGGAGGACTTAAAAGCTAAATTAACCAATTGTGAATCGGATTCAAGCCAAAAATAATTCCACCCTTTTGAATGAGCGATCTCAATAGCATTCATAACACCTATAAGCTCAGCATGGAGGGCGTAAGGATTTCCAATATTAATAGAAAAACCTCCAAGAAAAGTAGCAGTATAGTCTCTAAAAAGACCCCCACAAGAAGCAATACCGGGGTTACCCAGTGCTGAACCATCTGTGTTGCATTTAACCCAATTATAAAGCGGATGATGCCACCATACTTCTTTGATGAGAGGTGCATTGGGATGATGGACATTGACATTAAAAGCTTTCAAAATGACGAATTCCTGCATAGAAATGAAAGAAGCTTTTTTAGATAAATTGCCAGATAAAGAAACATTGGAGATAACTTTATAACTTTTTAGATAAGCTTTTTTTAGATAAAATAACTTTATAACTCATAAATAACTTTACTACTTTATCTATATAAAAAAAAACCACATTTTGTTATTTCTTTGAAAAATTTCTATGAAAATAAAGAATTAATTTATAAAATTAAATTGTAATTTTTATGAAAAAACACTATCATTTTTTTTTAGATCATCAAAACACTGTCAATTTTTTTTAGATCATCAAGACACTATCAATTTTGTTATTTATTTTATTTGTTGTGTAAATGTTAATTTTATTTCTTAATAATCTGTTAATCTTTTATTTATCGTTTCAATTTCAATGTTGCAGAATATGACTTTTTTTTAATGTCAGTTACACATATAAATAACTATATTTGATGTTATTAACATTATTTACAATTTAAACAAATGATTTTTTTTTATAAAAAAAATTATATTTTTTATTAGGGGTCCATTTTTATTATTTGCCCTGGACCTCCAAAATTTCGGAGCCGGCCCTGACCTTAAGTATAAATAAACACAAAATATGTATATATGAATATACAGTAGTATTTTCGTAAGAATTTCTTCTCTTTTATTAATTTTAATAATTTCTTTTAAAAGACAAATGCCCTAAATTAGTATATCTCACAATACAATTTCTATGCAGTATGAGTGTATGGGGATTGGGGAATAAACTCTTACCTTAATTAACTGATTTCTCCTACAGACTACCACACAATCAACTGCTTAATATGATGAGGTGTTTATATGAACAAGAGAAATGTTGGTGATGAAAATAGTGCTACTTTTTCTTTGATTTGGCTGGGTGTACTTTTTGTGAAACTAGAAAGATTTGTAAGGTGTTTTAACGTGTGAAGAGTAGGTGTAGTAATGAGTTTGAAATCATTTGGAACTGCTCTTATATAAAGAAGAGGGAGGAATATGTTTCACTTACCAATGGTCATACACGTTTCTTTTCCTACTCCACTATATATATATATATATATATATATATATATATATATATATATATATATAGGGTAAATAGGGTTATACCCCCTTATAAAATAAAAAATTTGGATTACCCCCTCGCAATGTGAAGATTTCGTCGTTTACCCCTCTCGGTGCCACTTGGATTTGTAAAAAAAGCCACATATGCTTGTCATATCAGCAAAAATAAGATTCCAAATCCAAGTTGTCAACCCAGGGGGGAAACACAAAGAATCTTGAGATTACGAGGGGGGAATCCCAAATTTATTTTTTACAGGGGGTAAGACAAAATCCGCTTATTTTGCAGGGGGTAAAACCCTATTTACCCTTAAAATAATCTTACAAATTTGTCCCCGTGAACTTAGCTCAGCTGATAGGAACATCACACTATATGTGCAGGAGCCCGAGTTCGAACACGGGACACTTAATTTATTCATCTTTAAAGTGGATTTTCTAGCCACTAAGCTACTTGACAAAAAAAAAATCTTACAAATTTTGTTGCAAATAAACCATCCGACCATCCGACATATACCTTTATTTAGTACATCACATATAATTTAATTTGTGTAGGAATACTGTAGTAGAGTACGTGTAAAAGTAAAATATCCTATTTATTAAATTTAAAACACATACATAAATTCAATTTAATAATATATATATATATATATATATATATATATATATATATATTTGTTTATTAAATTCAAAACACATACATAAGTTTATCAATTATAAACGTATGTAGAATGAAACGTTTCAATACAATCCTCAAGTGCTCGACATGCTCTTCCCCCAATTTTGAATTGATCAAAATATCATCAATAAACACCATTATATAACATCCCAATATTTCATTTATGATTTTCTTGATATTCTTTTTATTTATTATTTATTTAATGACTTATTTTATGTGTATAGCTATATTTTAATTATTTATTGTTATTATCCTATTTTATTCATGTTCTTTATTAATAATTATTTTGGTAAAATTAGTAATATTTTGAATTGTGAATAATATCATAGTTTTGTATAAATTAGTATACTATTTGTTGAGAATATGTATCAATAACAATATAAGAAAACTCATTACTATAGAAAAATCAGATTTGACCTTGCTTAAGAAGTTGCCACCTGTCTAAATTAAGGGTATTTTCAGTCCAAAAAAAATCTAACTGAACCAGAAAGCAAACTAACTGAGCCGTGTGGCTCACTAACTGAGCCATATTCCAACATTGTGAGACAAAAAGAAACTGTAGTGCAAGCCATGGTTGGACTTCAACTAGACCAATTAGATTACAAGTGAATACTTTATGTCACATCATAGTTTTGTGTTGGAAAAAAAACAAAACTGATCCAAATATTCACTTTTCTCTCTCTATTGATTTGTCCTTCACACTACCCCAAACTCATTTCTCGTTCTCTCCTCCATTGAGACAAGAAAGGTAAGAACCATCTTTTAATATTCTTCTTAATATTCTTCAACTTATTCAACTTATGCTTCATATTGTATGCATCTTATCATGAACATTACAATCATCACATTTTCTAGGATCAACGCTTGCAATTTTCGACCTAGAACATGCATTTATTGTTTTTTCAAACTGAAATAACTCGGATCAACGCTTGCAATGATATAAATCGAACTTTTATCATATTTTTTTAAACTTCATCGTGTTCGTTGAACTCGAATCTCTTGAATCAACGCTTGCAATATTAAAATCCACACGCAAACATGTTTTTAAACTTCATGTTCTTCGTATAACACCAACAAAAGCAAAGATCTATACAAGATATCATTGTATTTCGTTTTTTTAACTCGGCTTAATGTCATTATTATTTGAACTTGTGGTCAGGAATATGGCTAGAAAGTTCGAGAATGTTAAAGATATCAACGATGACAAAGATCTTTGGAAGATTTCTGTGGTCAAAGAAAAATGGAGTAACTTGAATGATGGAAAGGAGTCTATTGAACTTATGGACTTATGGTTGTTGACGATAAGGTAATCCTTTTACAAAATTAGCTTTTTAATTAGAGATTCTTAACCTGCTGTTGGTTTTAAAGTTTAGAAATTTACATTAAAATCTGTCTTTAATTTCTGGGCTCTATGTTTGTTGAACAAATTAATATGTTGGTGTTTAAGTATAAAAATTTTCTTTAAAGTATGTGTTGAAATTTTTAGCTCTATGTTTATTCATCAAAAAAATATGTTGGACTTGAAGTTGAAATAATATCTGAAAACTATGTGTTCAAATTTGTAGCTCTATGTTTGTTCAATAAAAAGATATGTTGGTGTTAAAGTTGAAAAAATATTTGAAAAATATGTGTTGGTGTTAAAGTATAAAAAATTTCATTAAAGTATGTGTTCAAATTTTTAGCTCTATGTTTCTTCATCAAAAAAATATGTTGGACTTAAAGTTGAAAAAATATCAGAAAAGTATGTTGAATTATCAGAGTAATATCTTTGTTCATCAATTGTAAAGTACCAAATCAGTTGTACAACAAATTATCAAATATAAGAAAACTCATTACTATGGTAAAATCATTATTATGGTAAAATTAGATTTATCAAATAACTATATCTGGTTATCTTTGTATTTCAGGGAGATGACATTTCTGTTTTCATTCCTAACGAGGTTATTCAGAATTCTAAACAAGAGATTGCTATAACTGTTAACAACACTTACACAATGCAAAATTTTCAAGTTTCTAAGAATGATGACCTGTACAAAGCATCGCATCATGTTTACAAGCTGAGGTTCAATGGTGGAACTATAGTTAAAGATGTCAATGTTAATCAAATTGTTGATCCAGTCACTTAAGTTCTTCAATGTTCAAGATAAAGCTAAGGGTGAACCAATAATTGTTTTCATTAAATATGCTAAAATCAAGAAAGAAGGTACCATATTTTTCATTAAGGTTTAACTATAACATCTATGTATTCATATTGAAAGATACCTAATTTATGTAGGAAAATGACCCTTGACAATTTCAAACACGTGGAGTACCACTAAAATTTTCATCAATGAAGAAGTTCCTGAGATTGTTGAGTTCAAGAAAAGATATTTTTCATTTTTTGTTACTTCAAATTTTGTATATAAATGTTTTGAACTAACTATTTACAAATTTTATATTATAAGCTTACTTGCCGGGATTGAAAATGGAATTGTTGATCGTTTTGCTGAAACTCCAACACAAATGATGAGCCAATCACATGGAAGTTCGCAGTACACACCGCAACAAACATTCATGCACAATGTCGAACTCATTACTCTGAGGAAAATGGTACAACTACCACATATGTACTCCATGTGTATACACCGACGCCCCTTTTAGTTTTATTAAAACTTTTCGTTATACTTCATTTTATGATGAAAACTAACTCTAAAGTGCGGCAAAAGTGCAACATTTTAAGGCAACATTTGTTTTATGGGACCGCGAATGTGAGCAATTGATTGGCAAAAGTGCGGCTGTGCTACGTGCTGAGATGCTTGAGGTCACATTTCCCTTAGCTACCATATAATTTGTTATATATATGTGTATGTCAACTACATATATACTGATAATATATAATCTATTTCAATATAATAGGCTGGAATAACCGATCCTCTGGATTATCCAAAAGACATCGATCTAATTGCTGAGAAAAATTTGGCTATTAAAGTTAAATGGCAACCCAAGTAGAAAACTGGATCAGTGATCCAAATCAATCAAGGAGATGACTTTATCAATGAAATTTCCTCCCAATTTCCACCTGCTGATGTAAGTCTATATTTCCATTTTATATGTCTTATGCTTATACGCTATTAACCGGCAATTTCATTATTGATATTAACTGACTTAACTATCATCATTGTATATTGAACTTTTTTAGGGTCCACAAGGACAGCTGAAAAATGATAAATCCAAATTATTGATTGAGGTTAGTAAATTTATTCACCATGGTCTTCGAATATGTTCATTATGTTGATATTTATATTAGAAATCACTACAATCTTTTAATGCAATGATGTTTTGGTCATTCCAGGACAATACCACTGTTGAATCTGTAGTACAGAAGAAAGTTGAAGCCGAGGTTAGTAAATATGTTAAAAAATAAGATCAAATTTGGTTATTTACTTAATATGAACATTAAAACAATTACATTCCTCATTGCAGCCTACTACTACTGATGCAGATGTTGCCGATGGTGATGACATTGTTATACCGACTGTACGTTCATTAAACTATGGTGTTTCAATTATTTTAATTCAACTATCTCTATTTAAAATTGTTATTGAATTGAACTTATTTTAATTCATAATTTCAATTTTCTCTTTATGCTTCTGATGAGATTGATCCTGATCTTTTGGGAATGAAGACACCATCAAATAGGTCAGGAAACAACCTTATGTCTACTTCCCAGGATGCTGAACTTGAAGATGTCATTGGAGCAAAGGCATCATCCACAAAAATGTTGAAAGTTGTTGCAATTACATGTATGAAGTTACTTGGAATCACGATGTTGATCAACCTCGACTAACAACTGGATGGACAGAGATTCATGAACATTTGGAGTTGCAGTTCCATTATCATCTTCTTGGTTTAGTTTATTATGGAGACATCATGTTTCATTTGCTGCTTAATCCAACTAGGGATTCTTCAACATATGGATTCCCCTCATTTCACTCTCTATCTACTAAACCACAGGATCCATTGACTTTTGAGATTGCTATTTCTACTGACCCTAATAGCACAAGACAATTAGTTGAGTATTATTCATATTTACACAATAACTTGCATAATTATCAACATTATGATTTTTTTTAACCTCCTTTCAATTTTTTCCATTTCAGATTCTAAACCAAGAGTTGGGTGAATACATTACTTCTTATCATGATTACTTGCTACTTGAAGGACCAGTAGCTGAGCCAATGTTATCTCCAATAATTAAGTCAGTAGGTCAAGACCAAGTGACAATATATGAAGTGGATGATTGGCCAAATTTCTGCAGAAAAAACTGTTTCACTAATGGAGATGTTGTCAAGTTCACTTTCTTTAATATTGAAAATAGTAATAGGGTTGATGTTGATTGGGTTAGTCATTAATCCAACATGTCATTAGGTTTATGTGTTTTAAGAATGCGTTTTAATCCAGCTTCATATTTGTCTTTGCCTAATTTAGGATAACTATTAGTTCATTAGTTCATGTCTAAATTAATTTATGTTATTATGTTTCCTTAATGAATCAGTATTTAAATGTTAGTTTTAATTAATTTTTCTATTGTGTCTACAAACATCAAGTCTCACCTATAACAATTTATTTTTTATGTTCAATTTGCATCGAATGAATCAAGAGGTGGATAATAACCACCATGCTAAAATATTTCTTGCATTGGAACTAAGTATCACAATCTCTGCACAGCAGGTTTAAAGCACAACCTACACACTAGCCTTTGACTTGCTTTTACACAATGTTATGTTCTTGCCTCATATTGAAAGAGATGTGCATTTAATGAACTCACCAACTTTGTATTACTTGCAAGTAAACATCATTCAAACTATCCCAATGCCAGCTGCAATCCAACAGAATGACATCCAATGTCCATTTTCACATTTTGTTTATATTATTTTAATTCCTACTGTCCTTACTTTTTTCAAATTTTCAAATGAAATCCAAATTTTTTCCCACCTATTTTCAAAGTTCGAATACCATTGCGAAATTCAAATTTCACATTTTAATTTTTCTAAACTCATTTAAAGTTTACTTAGGACTAAATATATTGTGTTTTTAAAACATACTAGAGTGAAGTATAAGTTGTAATAAAGTTGTTGACAATATATTTCGATCAAAATTGTTGTGCGCATCTTAGTTTACTTTGATGCTTAATTTTAGGTTATCTAAGCAAATGTATGATTGACTAACCATGCTTTGTGTCTATGTTGTGATTCGTACGTATTAATATGTTATGTTACTTTTTATGTTAATCTTCTTTGACATAATCATATTACTTAATGTATTAATGAATATATAATTTGATTTCTTTTGGAATGTCGACTTATCAAAATCTAACTTAAAAATAATAACCCGTAACGTTACGACCCGTGCGATAGCACGAGTCTATTAATAGTTTATATTAAAGTGTAGAAGCCGTAGAGATTTAGTTTGGTTAGTGTGTTAGTGATTAGCCAATAAATATATAGCATCATCCTTATCACGATAATGTAAGGCAACATGAAAACAAATTAAGTCTAAGGGGAGGATTAGCATAACCATTAAGTGGTATATATATATAAATATATATATATATATATATATATATATATATATATATATATATATATATATATATATATATATATATATAGGGTAAATAGGGTTTTACCCCCTGCAAAATAGGCGGATTTTGTCTTACCCCCTGTAAAAAATAAATTTGGGATTCCCCCCCTCGTAATCTCAAGATTCTTTGTGTTTCCCCCTGGGTTGACAACTTGGATTTGGAATCTTATTTTTGCTGATATGACAAGCATATGTGGCTTTTTTTACAGTTTTTATTTATTTAATTTTTGTTATCATGCCACATAATAAGCTATGTCACTTTAAAAAAATTTAAAATTTAAAAGAAAAAAGGGGAAGAACAAACGGCAACAAGCTTCATCTCTCTCACGAGAAAACAAATAGCAACAACTAAAAAAAAAACTCATTCTTCCAATCAATTAAAAAAAATCAAAACAACACAACACACATGAATCTAGAACAACAACCAAATTTCATCTTCAATCTTAAACTTCATCCCAATCTCTAATCCATAAATCCAAAAACATAAAAACTCATAAATTTCTTCAAAAACATAAAAACTCATTGTTCAGATCTAAATTTTGTTGTTTTGATTTTCCAAAAAATTAAATCAAATGAATGATGATCGAAGAATTGGTGTTGTTGTTGTTCTTGTTGTTGAACTTGTTTTTTTGCTAACCCATATCATTCACCAAGATTTTATTTCTGGAACTCAATGTTTATTATCTCTTGATTTGGTTTCTGCGGCGTAGAGAGCGAGAGAGGAGAGGGATGAAGGAGTGGATTCTCGAACGGGCTTTGGAGACAGATTCCCACCAAGAGTGCATAGGGTTGTTGGAGTTGATTCTGTTAGGGTTGTTGTTGGTGGTGGTGGTTATGGAGGAGGTGGAAGAAGAGTTTGAATTACAGATGATGAATTCTTGTTACGGTAGTGTTGCTCAACTTCATTTTGCCGTAACAAATTGAAAGTTAATGATGCTGTTGTTCTTCTTTCAGATTTTTTTCTTCTTTTAAATTAATAAAAAATGAATTAAAATCCACTTAGCCAATATTTATCTATGGGTCACCAATTAAATTAATCAAAATTAATTGGAACTTTTCATAGGGATTGGAAGAAGATGGTGGTGGAATGTTTTAGATATTGGAGCAATTGCAATTCATGGAATATTATAGTGGAAGGAAAATACAAAGCCTGATTTTTTCATAAGCTAGATTAGAGTAGTTTTTGATGGTCGGACGCATGGTAATGAGTTCTTGTTGATTTTGTTTTTCTGAATTTTATTGATGATGTTGTTGTAAAGTCATGGTGGTAGGGATAAAGAGTAAAAAAGAAAAGGAAAAGTAGAAAAGAAAAGATTTTTTTAAAAAAAATAATTCAAAAATGATTAAAGGCCACGTAAGCATATGTCATGTAATCACATTTATCTAGTCACATGCCACCTAGGCTTGCCATGTCAGCAAAAATAGAAGATTCCAAATCCAAGTGGCACCGAGGGGGGTAAACGACGAAATCTTCACATTGCGAGGGGGTAATCCAAATTTTTTATTTTATAGGGGGGTAAAACAAAACTGACATATTTTGCAGGGGGTATAACCCTATTTACCCTTATCTATAACAATAATAAAGGGAAAACATCTCTTTTGGTGTTGTAACACCCTAACCCATACTACCCTTAAAAACGTAATTTTAAAAACTTTTTAACAAGTGTAAAGGCAGAGTGCCACGCGGTAATTAAAACACAAGCATACACACACAGAGCGTCATGAAATTTAACATGAAAAGCAACAGCGGATTCCAATCAAACCAAGCATGCATATATATACATATATATATACATAAGCCATATTCATCCCTAAGGATGTCACTTATACAAGAACTAGCATATCAAAGAGGTAACACCGATATACGATGAAAGCCAAGCGAAAACCCCGACTCGATGTTACATTACCAGAGCATTTACTATTTACAAACTCTAGTCAAAAGCTAGTACTAAGAGGAGTAATCTATGCTAAGTCTCCTCACCAAAAGGTACTTCAACACCACGCTAGAACAGCAGTCTAAACGTCGGCACAATCCTCAGCCTGAATATCTGAACCCCCAAAGGTCCAGCAATTAACACAAAGCAGAGAGTTAGAAAACATAATCGCATATAATACGAGCATAAGAAAGGTCTTGCACTTTCGAACTACATCATACATATTCTAACTCACGTCAAAACATCGCACCAAACAGTTATCAATTAATAAAGTTTAGCACAGTTCAACCAGATAATGTCACATACCATTTATCAAATATATGCGCATTTACCCTAATGTATCTAATGCCAATCATTCTATGTCATGTCATCCCTAGACACGACTAATGCATGTGGTACCAATTGCCTTTTACCCCTCATGGATAAGTTAAACAGTTTTACATCTTGCCGGATTGTTCGGAACTTACCAAACCTTCATATCCCTCATGGATAAGTTAAACAGTTTTATATCCTGCTGGATAGCAGCTCTAGATCTTATGGATTCATCTAATCCGATCCTCGGCTTCCTTATGGACTCAAAAATCCATTTAAATCTATTGGAACCCTAGTTTCCAATTCAACATATATATACATGAATGCATGTATGTTTACACATATCATCAATATGATATTTCTCTAGCTCGAAGCTACTCTTTTATGAATGCGGGAACACAATCCTAACACATTCACTTAACATTGCAAATTAATGCCAAAACATAACATTGCTCACTTTAAGCTACAACTTATTGCATACACGTTTATCAATCATTAAACGATTAACAATAAGCATTAACAGTATCAACATGTATCAACAATCATGTAAGGATACTCTTAAACCATGTTACCAGTGCCTAAATACACTTACAACCAAATGACAAAAGTTGCAGGTTCAGTACTGTTCGCTAAGCGAATCTGTAGCGAACAGGTAGCGAACTTATTCGCTAAGCGAAGCTCAGTTTGCTGTAGCGAACTACGTCAGAGGATTACAGGTACATGGCGAACAGGTAGCGAGCTTGTAGCGAGCTTATTCGCTGTAGCGAGCTACTGTTCGCTAAGCGAACTACACCAGAAAGAAAATATCTGTTCTTGAGCTTCTAAGGCGGTTTAACCTCAAATCAACTCAAAAATTCATCCAAACATGTTATAAATTCATATAAACAGTCATTTCAAACATATATGGTATCAAGGAACATTAATCATCTCTTCCAAACATCCAATTACCTCAAATAATCAAAATCATGCCAATTTCTTGGGTTTTAAGTAACTTTCATAAACTTTACAAAAATGATCCAAACACATACATATTTACCATGGAATCAAGCTAGTGATTAACACATACAAAGTGATGATGAAGAACATCACACTCACATACAAAAGCTTAATCAAGAGTCTAAAAGAAATTGAGTGGGAGAGTTCGGGAATGGAGACATAGACAATCTCCCCTCTCCTTGCCACTCAAGAATCATGAATTCTAATCTCTTACCTTAAGCAAAGATGATGATCCAAGCCTTCTCTTGCTCAAGCTTTCTCTTAGCCAAAACCCTAGCTCTTGCTCTATGGTTTTGCTCTTGCTCTACTCACTCAAAACTCAAGGAAATGAATTGTGAAACTATTCATATGTTTGACTTGCTACTTATACTACTTCTATTGTCATGAACCAAGCCCAAATGGCTTAGGCCCATATGGCCTCCCACGCCCCTCAAGCCCAAAACAAAGGTTCTCGCGTCTAATAACTTACGTTCGGCTAAATAATTATTCGTCGCTCACTAAAATAATAAAAGCCAATTAATAAATAAAATACATTTAATAAAATATACGAATACGAAAAATGGGTCGTTACAATCCTACCCCCCTTAAAAGAATTTCGCCCTCGAAATTACCTAGAAACAGATCGGGATAAGAATCTCTCATCCTGCTTTCCAACTCCCACGTTGCATTCTCACCAGCCGGTCCTCCCCACACGACTTTCACGGATGCAATCTCTTTGTTTCTCAACCTCTTCACTTCTCTTCCTTCGATTCTCAAAGGCACAGTCTCGATGGTCAAGTCATCCCTCACTTGAACATCGTCCGATTCAATCACGTGTGTCGGATCAGACACATACTTGCGCAACTGTGATACATGAAAAACATCGTGCAAATTCGCCAATGATGGCGGTAATGCAATCCTATACGCAACTTTCCCAACTCGCTTCAAAATCTCAAACGGTCCAATAAACCTCGATGTCAACTTCCTTGACTTCAACGCACGTCCTACTCCAGTAGTCGATTTAACTCGTAGGAATACATGATCCCCTTCTTGGAATTCAATGTCCTTCCTCCTCTTATCATGATAACTCTTCTGTCGACTCTGAGACGCTTTCATCTTCTCACGAATCATCCGAATCTTCTCAGTTGTTTCTTGTACAATCTCTGGTCCAAGAATTGCACCTTCTCCAGTTTCATACCAACACAGAGGTGTCCTACACCTTCTCCCATACAAAGCCTCAAACGGTGCCATTCCGATACTAGAATGGTAACTGTTGTTGTATGTAAACTCTACCAACGGCAAACAAGAATCCCAATTCACGTTTTGCTCCAAAACGCAAGCTCTTAACAAATCCTCTAAGGATTGTATCGTCCTCTCCGACTGACCATCTGTCTGAGGGTGATACGCTGAACTCAACCTCAACTTCGTTCCTAAAGCTTCTTGCAAGCTTTCCCAAAATCTAGAAGTAAATCTCGGATCTCTATCCGAAATAATACTTGTTGGAATACCATGTAGCTTCACAATCTGCTCCACATAAATCTCGGCCAACTTAGGCACCAAAGTACCTTTCCTGATAGCAATGAAGTGAGCACACTTCGTCAGACGATCTACCACTACCCAAATCACCTCGTTACCTTTCTTGGTCTTCGGTAAACCTCCCACAAAATCCATTGCAATGCTATCCCATTTCCATTCGGGTATAAACATTGGTTGTAACAAACCAAACGGCTTCTGATGTTCGATCTTCGATTTCTGACAAGTTAAGCATGAATAAACAAATTCAGAAATTTGCCTCTTCATTCCCGGCCACCAAAATAACTTCCTCAAATCCTGATACATCTTGGTTACTCCAGGATGAATACTCAAACCACTTCTGTGACCTTCTTCCATGATCATTCTCTTCAATTCGGGTACATCCGGTACACAAACTCTTCCGTGAAATCTCATGACTCCACTTTCGTCAATCTTGATATTGGTCTCCTTACCTTCGTTGATGAGTACCATCTTCTCCATCAATCTCTTATCCGATTTCTGACGTTCTTTAATATCTTCAAGAAAAGGATTCGTCAATCTTAACATTCCAAGCTTCACACTTGAAGAAGTAACCTCGCACACAAGACTCAAGTCTCGGAATTCTTCAATCAACTCTAACTCTTTCACCATCAATGATGACATATGCAAAGTTTTCCTACTTAATGCATCGGCCACTACATTGGCTTTTCCGGGGTGATAACTCAATTCAAAATCGTAGTCCTTTAAGAATTCGAGCCATCTACGTTGCCTCATATTCAACTCCTTCTGGTCGAATAAGTATCTCAGACTCTTGTGATCACTAAACACTTCAAACCTCGATCCATACAAGTAGTGTCTCCACACTTTCAAAGAAAACACCACTGCGGCTAACTCCAAATCATGCGTTGGATAGTTCCTCTCGTGAACCTTCAGTTGCCTTGAAGCATATGCTACCACATTACCCCCTTGCATAAACACTCCACCAAGTCCTAACTTCGAAGCATCGCAATACACGACGAACGACTCTTTGGCATCAGGTAAAATCAACACGGGTGCAGTAGTCAATCTTCTCTTGAGCTCTTGGAAACTCTTCTCACAAATACCATCCCAAACAAACGCTTGATCTTTCCTCGTCAACTTGGTTAACGGTAAAGCCAACTTCGAAAAACCTTCGATGAATCTTCTATAATAACCGGCTAAACCAAGGAAACTTCTAATCTCTGAAACAGATTCCGGCGTTCCCCACTGTGACACAGCGTCAACCTTCGCAGGATCTACCGCGATTCCTCCACTTGAAATTATATGCCCTAGGAAACTCACCTCTTTCATCCAAAATTCACACTTTGACAACTTGGCATACAACTTCTTCTCCTTCAAGACTTGCAAAACAATCCTCAAGTGCCCTTCGTGCTCTTCCTTGGACTTTGAGTAAATCAAAATGTCGTCGATGAACACCACCACGAATCTATCCAAAAATGAATGGAAAATTCAGTTCATATACTCCATGAAAACTCCGGGTGCATTGGTCACACCAAACGGCATAACTGAATACTCGTAGTGCCCATACCTCGTCCTAAATGCAGTCTTAGGTATGTCTTCCGTCTTCACTCTAATCTGATGGTATCCAGATCTCAAATCGATCTTACTAAACACGCAGGCTCCAACTAGTTGATCCATCAAATCATCTATCCTCGGAAGTGGATATTTATTCTTGATCGTCACTTTGTTCAACTGACGATAGTCTATACATAATCTCATGCTTCCATCTTTCTTCTTCACAAGCAACACCGGCGCTCCCCATGGCGAAACACTCGGTCGAACAAACCTCTTCTCAAGCAGCTCTTCAAGTTGCTTCTTCAATTCATTCAACTCAGATGCTGACATTCGATACGGCGCCATCGATATCGGACTAGTTCCAGGTACTAGGTCGATAGAAAACTCTACCTCTCGCTTTGGAGGCACGTCAGATATATCATCCGGAAACACATCTGGGAATTCACAAACGATCGGTAACTCTTCTATCTTAACTCTTCCTTCGAGTTTCAATGATGCAAACATCATGAACATCTCGGCATGTTCTTTCAACGCTTCCGATACTTCCTTCCCGCTCATCAAATGCAAGTTCTCCTCCGGCTTCGGAAAAACAACGGCCTTCTCACGACAGTTGATATGAATTCGGTTGAAGATTAACCAATTCATACCAAAAATTACATCCATACCACTAAGTGGAATACACACTAAATCCATACCAAAATGCCTATCGAAAATGGTTACGGGGCAGTTACGACATACTTGTCGGGTAATCACTGAACCATTAGCAGGAGTTTCTATTTCCATCCTACCCATCATATCCGTTAAAGGAATACTAAGACGCTTCGCACAATCCAAAGAAATAAAAGAATGCGTCGCTCCCGTATCTATAATCGCAATTAAAGGAGTGTCATATATGAAACACGTACCTCTAATGAGATTGTCCTCAAGGCTAGCATCCTCTCCACTCAAAGCAAACACCTTGCCCATCACCTTCTTGGGCTTCTTGCAGATTATACTCTTGTGGCCCTCCTCACCACAGTTGAAACAAAACACTCTTGTCCTACACACTTCAGTTTTGTGGCCTAACTTCCCACAATTCAAACACTTGTCCAATTTCTTCGGGCAATCATACGACATATGACCCCGCTCTCCACATTTGTAACAACTTCCATTCACCGGCTTCTTACCACCACTTGTATTACCCCTACCGCGGTTATCATAAGGTTTTCCGCGCTCTTGTCCTTTCCCTTTTCGGTCATTCACAGCCTTGTAGTAGTTCACCTTTGCCCTACCATCCTCATCACAAATCCTACTCTTGTTCACAAGGGTCGCAAAATCCCTTATCTGTGAAAATCCAATCATATGCTTAATGTCTGGACGTAGACCACTTTCAAACTTCACGCACTTGCCGTTCTCCGCTTCCAAAGTGTTGTAATGCGGACTAAACGCACACAAGGTCTCAAACTTGACGGCATAGTCAGCTACCGTCATATTTCCCTGTTTCAACTCCATGAATTCCACCACCTTCTTATTCTTCACATCAACAGGAAAATACTTAACCAAAAATTCTCTTTTAAACATTGCCCATGGTATAGCCATACCACCGGGTCCTAGCCTCAACTTGGCATTCTTCCACCACACATTCGCTTCCTCGCGCAACACATATGTTCCAAGGGTTGTCTTCCCTTCCTCGGAACAATCCATCGCTTCAAAAATTATCTCAAGTTCCTCCAGCCACTTGTGAGCTCCATCCGGGTTGTAACCTCCGGTAAATGTTGGCGGTTTCTGCTTCATGAACCTTTCCAACCTCATCTCTACCTCTCTTCCAGGTTGATGATCTCTAACCACAATGTTGGTGAGTGCGGCCAAAGCCTCCGCAATCTGAGCATTCGTTCTTGCAGCAGCCATGATTCCTGAACGAATCATAACTAGACGTTAGAAAGTACTAACAGTGTTCCCTACACATGCTCATACGGGGAAAAGAAAAGTCCTAATTGGTTCACATGAACCGACCTGCTCTGATACCACTATTGTAACACCCTAACCCATACTACCCTTAAAAACGTAATTTTAAAAACTTTTTAACAAGTGTAAAGGCAGAGTGCCACGCGGTAATTAAAACACAAGCATACACACACAGAGCGTCATGAAATTTAACATGAAAAGCAACAGCGGATTCCAATCAAACCAAGCATGCATATATATACATATATATATACATAAGCCATATTCATCCCTAAGGATGTCACTTATACAAGAACTAGCATATCAAAGAGGTAACACCGATATACGATGAAAGCCAAGCGAAAACCCCGACTCGATGTTACATTACCAGAGCATTTACTATTTACAAACTCTAGTCAAAAGCTAGTACTAAGAGGAGTAATCTATGTTAAGTCTCCTCACCAAAAGGTACTTCAACACCACGCTAGAACAGCAGTCTAAACGTCGGCACAATCCTCAGCCTGAATATCTGAACCCCCAAAGGTCCAGCAATTAACACAAAGCAGAGAGTTAGAAAACATAATCGCATATAATACGAGCATAAGAAAGGTCTTGCACTTTCGAACTACATCATACATATTCTAACTCACGTCAAAACATCGCACCAAACAGTTATCAATTAATAAAGTTTAGCACAGTTCAACCAGATAATGTCACATACCATTTATCAAATATATGCGCATTTACCCTAATGTATCTAATGCCAATCATTCTATGTCATGTCATCCCTAGACACGACTAATGCATGTGGTACCAATTGCCTTTTACCCCTCATGGATAAGTTAAACAGTTTTACATCTTGCCGGATTGTTCGGAACTTACCAAACCTTCATATCCCTCATGGATAAGTTAAACAGTTTTATATCCTGCTGGATAGCAGCTCTAGATCTTATGGATTCATCTAATCCGATCCTCGGCTTCCTTATGGACTCAAAAATCCATTTAAATCTATTGGAACCCTAGTTTCCAATTCAACATATATATACATGAATGCATGTATGTTTACACATATCATCAATATGATATTTCTCTAGCTCGAAGCTACTCTTTTATGAATGCGGGAACACAATCCTAACACATTCACTTAACATTGCAAATTAATGCCAAAACATAACATTGCTCACTTTAAGCTACAACTTATTGCATACACGTTTATCAATCATTAAACGATTAACAATAAGCATTAACAGTATCAACATGTATCAACAATCATGTAAGGATACTCTTAAACCATGTTACCAGTGCCTAAATACACTTACAACCAAATGACAAAAGTTGCAGGTTCAGTACTGTTCGCTAAGCGAATCTGTAGCGAACAGGTAGCGAACTTATTCGCTAAGCGAAGCTCAGTTCGCTGTAGCGAACTACGTCAAAGGATTACAGGTACATGGCGAACAGGTAGCGAGCTTGTAGCGAGCTTATTCGCTGTAGCGAGCTACTGTTCGCTAAGCGAACTACACCAGAAAGAAAATATCTGTTCTTGAGCTTCTAAGGCGGTTTAACCTCAAATCAACTCAAAAATTCATCCAAACATGTTATAAATTCATATAAACAGTCATTTCAAATATATATGGTATCAAGGAACATTAATCATCTCTTCCAAACATCCAATTACCTCAAATAATCAAAATCATGCCAATTTCTTGGGTTTTAAGTAACTTTCATAAACTTTACAAAAATGATCCAAACACATACATATTTACCATGGAATCAAGCTAGTGATTAACACATACAAAGTGATGATGAAGAACATCACACTCACATACAAAAGCTTAATCAAGAGTCTAAAAGAAATTGAGTGGGAGAGTTCGGGAATGGAGACATAGACAATCTCCCCTCTCCTTGCCACTCAAGAATCATGAATTCTAATCTCTTACCTTAAGCAAAGATGATGATCCAAGCCTTCTCTTGCTCAAGCTTTCTCTTAGCCAAAACCCTAGCTCTTGCTCTATGGTTTTGCTCTTGCTCTACTCACTCAAAACTCAAGGAAATGAATTGTGAAACTATTCATATGTTTGACTTGCTACTTATACTACTTCTATTGTCATGAACCAAGCCCAAATGGCTTAGGCCCATATGGCCTCCCACGCCCCTCAAGCCCAAAACAAAGGTTCTCGCGTCTAATAACTTACGTTCGGCTAAATAATTATTCGTCGCTCACTAAAATAATAAAAGCCAATTAATAAATAAAATACATTTAATAAAATATACGAATACGAAAAATGGGTCGTTACAGGTGTAGCCTTTTTTTGAAAATCCCAAAATACCCTTATCAATTTTTTTTTATCCACACTCTTCTTTACTAACTTCCAAAACCAACTCTCTTCTAACTTCCAAAATCAACTACTCTTCATTTCTTCTTCATCTTCATATTCATTCCTCTTTTCTTTTCTCAATTTTTTTTAAACTTAAATATATGTCAATCATTTTATATCACTTGAATATAACATTTCAACATCGAATAATGTGTGTCACTTTCATTAATTCATAACTCTATTCTTCTAATTGTTTGTACATATTTCATTTTTATTCATTTTCTCAATGGTTTTTTTTTCTTCTATAACAATATATAAAGGGAAAACTGTTGAGGCAAAATGCAAAATCCCAATTTGATGTTTTAAAGATAACAAACATCTTAATTATATTTTAAATGTAATTCTGATCTCATTGTTATCTAACAAGTGCTCTTGAGTGTTTTAATTAGTCAGGAACAATTAAGCTTCTAATATCAATGATATTCATTATGTTTTGGCAAAAAGAGAAGCTTCAGGATCAGTCTGAGAATGATCTCTGGTTTAATTGCAACATTCTCCTCATGAACAAGAATAAATGCAAAAGCACTTATTTCATTAAGTCAACCATATACAAGACAAAGAAGCACTTTATCTTGGTTTTAACTCACAAGATCACAACAGTTCATGAACAATTAAGGCAAGGAATAATTGGAAGAAAAGTGACTTTCCTCTTTGGACAAAGTTAATGATCAAGCATGTGCAACATGATAATTTCTCAAGGCATCATCTCATCAGGTGTATCAAGAGTATTTGGACAAGAATTACATAGACCAATAAGGATGAGACAACACACATTCAACCAATAGTTGTCATGTACCTTCAATGTCATTATTTAATGAACATTCTCCAAGAGATTAATTTTTAATCAAGAAAAGGAAGTACATGGAAAGGACAAGTGAATAGTTATGCAAGGACATCACAGCTGCATTCCCTTCACATTACAGCTGGTCCCAATTCTGCATCATTCTCCATTTGAAGATCAAGTGTAAAAATCGCCCAGATTGGAGAACACTCTCAGAATGATGCTGAGAATGACTGTCCTTTGCTTTTGAAGTTGCAAGCTCATCTACAGCTGGCCAAAACGTGCCTAAATGGTCTATAACGGATATACTTGGTGAGGAAGCAAGGAACAACTATCCACAGCCCATTGCAAGCTGTCATTATGGCCCTTTTATTTGAAAATATGAAGAACAGCAGGGAGAACGTTCTGAGAAAGAACAGTCTGAACTTATCCACTCAACAATTCAGCATGAGCTGTCCATTTTAAAGCTACTAGCCGTTGGAAAACTTCCTTTGGGACCAAGGAACTGAAGACTCAAGGTTCAACTATAAAAGGAAGGCTTTGGCAACATTGAAGAGCAAGAGTTTAATCTACAACAATCAATCTACTTGTCTTTGTGATACAAGTTTTCAAGCTCTTCTTTAAAAGATCTCTTTCACTCCATATTTTGTAATTATCATACTAGGATCAGTATCCGTTTTGAGTGAACAAAGAGAGATTTTATTGTAACTAGCTTTTCATCTTAGTTTGAGTGAGAAAGCTTTAGATCCAAACCATTATCAAAATTGTAAAGATTGGCTCAATTCAATACGTAACTATTGATTGAGTGACACCTCATAAAGTCTAGGAAGACTTAGGTAGAACAAGCAAGTGAAGCTTGGAAGATTATGATCTTGGGTTAGATCAAAGAAGAAGTGTATCTTGAGATCGGTAGAATCTCTTAGTGGACAATCTCACAAGAGCGTGGGGACTGGAGTAGCCCATACTATTAAGGGGTGAACCAGGATAAAATTATTGTGTCTCTTCTCTCCCTTAAACTCATATTAATTTTATGCAAACACTAACACACACATATCACTTATCGTTTTTGTTTGCAGCTCAGAGATCGTTCTAAGATCATTCTCCTAACTTATATTATTTATTCTGAGATCATTCTAACGTATGTTTTGATATCTAATTTTTAAAAGGACAATTTTTAAAGGTTCACAATTCAAACCCCCCTTTCTTGTGAAAAACTTTGCTACTTCAATTGGCATCAGAGCTCTGCCTCTAAGGTTGAGCATCTAACAAGTGCTAGAGGAAAAGATTCAGGAAGGAAGTAATGAATAAAAGCGCAAAGTTTATATCAGAAGGAGGATCTTCACATAGGCCACCACTATTTGAAGGAGATGACTACTACTATTGGAAAGACAAGATGAAACTATTTCTTAGATCACAAGATACGCACATGTGGACTGTGATTGAAGTTGGTGATTATGCTCCATTAGTAAAAGACTCTCCTACTCCAAAGACAAAAGATGAAATGACAACTCAAGAAGCAGATAGGGTACTTCTAAACACTAAAGCTCAATTATTTATTAAAAGTGCTTTGTGTAGGGAAGAATATGACAAGATCATGGAATGCAAAACGGCCAAAGAAATGTGGACAACACTCCAAACTCACCATGAAGGAACAAGTCGTGTCAAGGAAACAAGAATTGACACTGGTGTTAGAAAATTTGAGCTATTTGAAATGAAGGAAGATGAATCAATTGATCAGATGTATGGAAGATTCACAATTATCATAAATGAACTTAACTCATTAGGAAAGAAATTCTCTATACATGAAAGAGTGAGAAAAGTACTTAGATGTTTACCAAAAAGTTGGAGACACATAGTAACAGCAATCACAGAGTCAAAAGATCTCACTGAGGTTAAATTAGAAGATCTCATTGGATCTTTAAAAGCTCATGAGTCCATTCTCCAGGAAGACAAACCTATGAAAAACAAGATGATTGCATTAGATTCACAAACTAAAGAACGTTCTAAGAACAAAGAAGTAGTGGAGGAAGACAACAAGTTTCTTCAAGAAGATGATGAAGAAGAGTTAGCATTTTTATCCAGAAGAATACAAAAGCTAATGATGAGAAGAAATCAGATTAAGAAGAACTTTCCACCAAGAAGAAATGGATCTAAACCAGAAGTGGATGTCAGCAAAATACAATGCTATGGATGTAACCAATTTGGACACTACAAGAATGAATGTCCTAAACAAAAGAACTCTCCTTACAAATCCATGATGGTAACCTGGGATGAGTTGGATGAAGTGCAAGAAGCAGAAGAAGAACAAGAAGCTAATGTATGTCTCATGACAAATGCAAACATTGAAGAGGTAACTCTAGATCCTTGCTCATCATGTCAAAAAACTGAACATCTCTTTGATAATCTTCTATATGACTCTCAAATTCTAAATTCTAAAAATGGTCAACTTAGAGATGAAGTCACTAAGTTAACCAAAGAAAGAGATGAATATAAATCTGATAATGATATAATGAAGGAAATAATTAAAAATATGCAACTTGCACATGAAGGACTTTCTAAGCAAATTAAAGAACTTAGAGACAATCAGAAGATAAAAGAATATTCTATGATTCAAAAAGAGAATATCATTTTAAAACAAAAAGTGTCTAAACTTGAAAAAGACTTAACTAAATTTGTCAGTACCACAGAAACTTTTGAAAATATATTAGGATCACAAGTTAATTCATATAGTAGAAATGGATTGGGATACAAACCTTTTCAAAATAAGAAACTGATTGAAAATGTTTTTGTTCCTCATAAAGAAAAAAGATTTCACAAATATAAATGCACATTTTGTCACAAGGATGGACATCTTGAACCATTTTGTTTTAAAAAGAAATCTCTCTATAGATCAGAACATTCTCAGAACAATCTGAAAAGAAATCTTTATTCAACACCTCCTTATAAGAGATCATCTTATCAATATAAGAAGATGCCTTATAAGAGTACTAACCTTCAAGGACCCAAAAAATTATGGGTACCTAAGAATTTGTTAAACTCAAATACAGGAATGTCATCTAGCAATGAAGAAAAAGCCTTGGTACTTGGACAGTGGTTGCTCAAGACATATGACAGGAGATAGACAAAGCTTTCTTTCATTTGAAAAGAAGGAAGGAGGAACAGTTACCTTTGGAAACAATGAAAAAGCCAGTATAAGAGGTAAAGGTACTATTGGTAAGAATAACTCTGCAAAAATTGAAAATGTTCACTATGTAGAAGGACTTAAACATAACTTGATTAGCATTAGTCAATTATGTGACAATGACCTTGAAGTTATTTTTAGATCTCATACATGTGAAATAAAACAATCTGACAAAACTCTTTTCTATGGATCAAGAATAAAGAATGTATATGTCATATACTTAGATGAACTACCTACTGAATCCTGCTTTGTTTCTCTTGAAAGAGACAAATGGATTAGGCATAAAAGGGCTGGACATATAAGTATGAAGACTATGTCAAAACTTTCTAAACTTGATTTAGTTAGAGGCTTACCTGACATTAGTTTTGACCTAGATAAAGTGTGTGAATCTTGTGCAAAAGGTAAACAAGTTAAAAGTAGTTTTAAACCAAAAGATTTTGTTTCAACAAAAAGACCTCTTGAACTACTTCACATAGATTTATTTGGACCAGTCAAAACTACTAGTCTTGGTGGCAAAAATTATGGTTTTGTCATAGTTGATGACTTTTCAAGGTTTACTTGGGTATTATTTTTAAAACATAAAGATGAATCTTTTGAAGCTTTTAAAACATTCTGCTTACAAGTTCAAAATGAGAAAGGTACCAATATTGTCTCTATAAGAAGTGATCATGGAGGAGAATTTGAAAACTCTCACTTTGAATCATTCCTAAACAATAATGGCATATCTCATAATTTTTCTTGTCCAAGAACTCCTCAACAAAATGGAGTTGTTGAAAGAAAAAATAGAACTTTACAAGAGATGGCAAGAACTATGATAAATGAATCAAATGTTGAAAAATACTTTTGGGCTGAAGCCATCAATACTTCTTGCTACATCTTGAACAGGGTTACCATAAGAAAAATCTTAAATAAGACACCCTATGAACTTTGGAAAGGAATTAAACCAAATATTTCCTACTTTCATATTTTTGGATGTTATTGTTATATTTTGAATATCAGAGACAACTTAGGTAAGTTTGATTCCAAATCAGATAAGGGAATATTCTTAGGTTACTCTCTAACCTCAAAAGCTTATAGAATATACAATTTGAAAACACAAGCTCTAGAAGAAAGCATGCATGTCAAGTTTGATGAATATGAAGATATATCATATACCAACACCTTTAATGATGAAGAAGAAATAAGAAATGAACAAAGCAATGATGAGAATCAAGAACCTACAGCTCAAAGACCTCCTAAGACTTGGAGAACTGTTGGTTATCATCCACCAGAACAAATTATAGGAAATACTGAAGATGGTGTAAGAACTAGAAGAGCTTTACTGAACAAGGAGAATAATCTGGCAATGATCTCTTAGATAGAGCCAAGATCAATAAATGAAGCTATCACTGATGAATCTTGGATTGAAGCCATGAAAGAAGAACTCCTGCAATTTGAAAAGAATGAGGTTTGGAATCTAGTACCACTTCCACAAAATCACTCAATCATTTTCAAATCTAAGAAAGCCAAATCCTATGATTCCTCAAAAATCAGAAGATCATCTCGCATTATGTCTGGAATTGGTACAGGAAAGAAACCTATGGTTGACAACACTGTACACACCATTCATGATTCAGATTCTAACAAAACCATCTCAGATTCTGAACTTGAAAAAATTGTGCTTGAACCTCTCACCTCATCAAAATCTGTACCTGCAAAACATTCACCTGTTTCAATCAAGAAGGGTTCTGCTACTGCTGTCAAAGCTCCTAAGAAAAAG
The DNA here is from genome assembly GCF_020283565.1 of Trifolium pratense. NCBI lineage: Eukaryota > Viridiplantae > Streptophyta > Magnoliopsida > Fabales > Fabaceae > Trifolium > Trifolium pratense. The sequence goes on along the minus strand of NC_060063.1, from coordinate 20,443,980 downwards.
AGCTTACCTAGAAGGAAAAGACCTCAAGCTGAGCTGCTTGAAGTTCCACTCATCCATCCTGAAGAAGAAGCTAAGTTTGAGCAATATTGGAAAATCAAACCTGTTGCTTCTGGAAGAGTTTATGATTTTGAAGAAATTTCTAAAGGAGGAGTAGACTTGCTCAAGTTTGTTGAACCACTAGGATGGACAAAGTTTTTTCAAATGAAGGATACTATAATGCCTCTGAAGGTGTGAAAACACAAGAAGGGGGGGTTGAATTGTGTTTTAGCAAAGTTAAAACTTTTCTCAAGTTCTTAACTCAACTAAATTAGCAGCGGATAAGTAACACAATTAATAACAAGATAAGAGAGAGAGAAAGCACACAAGCAATTTATACTGGTTCCTCTCACAAAACGAGAGTAGTCTAGTCCCCTTGCACTTCCAAGGGAGTTCACTATAATCACACAAGATTACAAATGCTCAAGCACACAAGCAAGAGACTTCACAACAATGCTCAAGCACACAAGCTTAAGACTTCTCACTTAAGCACACAAGCTTAAGATTTCTCAAGTATCAGAAATAATAAAGTAGTTGAAAGTATACAACTGCTCTTAGTAGAACATAAAAGAGCAAATACAATGAATACAAAGTATTTGAACTACAAGTGCAAAAACACTAGTTCAGAGGTTCAGAGCTTGTATACAGAATTCAGAGTTTGTTCGAGCGCTTGTTAAATCCTTGATATTCTTGTTATCTCTATTATACAACTGATCCTTCTAGTATATCTATAACCAGAAAAAAGAGTCGTTGCATAAAGATGACCGTTGAAGTAGATAATCTTTTGTCTTCAAGCAGCTTGTCTTGATGCAGTTGGCCGTTTCTAAAACTGAGTAAGAGTTTCAGACACTTTGACCATGTGCAGAGAAGACTTTCCTTATTCAGCTAACAAGTCTGATGTCCCACGTTCTCAAGAGTGGACAGACAAAATGAGAGTAGCTGTTCTGATCAAGCTTGAAATGTCCTTTTCTTCATTGGTAGAAGAGTTGACTTGCAAAAGAGAATCTTCACAGACTTCAAGAAGATCTTCAGAGTTTAATGAGGCTAAGACCTTAAGAAGTTCTGACGACTTCATCATCTGAAGGTTGTAACCTCTGAAGTTCAACATCTTCTGAGCGCTTATAAACTTCTGAATATATTTATCTTCTGAGCTACGTTCAGAGCTTATCTTAAGCTAATATCTGCACGTAGATAAAAATTGTTACAGATATTAGAGCTGTAACAATATTAGAGCGTAAAAATTTGAGGAAGAGGAAGAGGCAAATCTAGCTCTAATAGCTTCAACCGACTCAGATGCAGATTCAGAGGATGAATCAGAATCAGATTCAGAAGTTACAGATGAGGTATTTTCTGATTGCTCTAAACCTCAACTTATAACTGCGCTTAACAAGGTCATTGAGAAACATCTCAGAGTGAATGATCTTGAAAAGGGTTGTGCTGTGTGTCACAAACTTATTGATGAGCAGGAAATGGCTCTTCAACAGTTTGTGCATCTCAACCTTGGGAAGAGCAAGGCTGCTAATTGGATTAACAATGTCATGAGACATAGAGGAGAAGGAGTTGACTATGAATATGGTAGAATGTAACGACCCATTTTTCGTATTCGTATATTTTATTAAATGTTATTTTTATTTATTAATTGGCTTTTATTATTTTAGTGAGCGGCGAATAATTATTTAGCCGAGCGTAAGTTATTAGACGCGAGAACCTTTGTTTTGGGCTTAATGGGCGTGAGAGGCAATGGGCCTAAGCCACTTGGGCTTGGTTCATGACTTTTAGGGAGAGGTATTTAAAGAACCTTGTCATGAGACTTAGCTCATTTCATGACCTTTTGTCTTAGAAGCAAAACGTGAATTGGGATTCTTGTTTGCCGTTGGTAGAGTTTACATACAACAACAGTTACCATTCTAGTATCGGAATGGCACCGTTTGAGGCTTTGTATGGGAGAAGGTGTAGGACACCTCTGTGTTGGTATGAAACTGGAGAAGGTGCAATTCTTGGACCAGAGATTGTACAAGAGACAACAGAGAAGATTCGGATGATTCGTGAGAAGATGAAAGCGTCTCAGAGTCGACAGAAGAGTTATCATGATAAGAGGAGGAAGGACATTGAATTCCAAGAGGGGGATCATGTATTCCTACGAGTTACATCGACTACTGGAGTAGGACGTGCGTTGAAGTCGAGGAAGTTGACATCGAGGTTTATTGGACCGTTTGAGATTTTGAAGCGAGTTGGGAAAGTTGCGTATAGGATTGCATTACCGCCATCATTGGCGAATTTGCACGATGTTTTCCATGTATCACAGTTGCGCAAGTATGTGTCTGATCCGACACACGTGATTGAATCGGACGATGTTCAAGTGAGGGATGACTTGACCATCGAGACTGTGCCTTTGAGAATCGAAGGAAGAGAAGTGAAGAGGTTGAGAAACAAAGAGATTGCATCCGTGAAAGTCGTGTGGGGAGGACCGGCTGGTGAGAATGCGACGTGGGAGTTGGAAAGCAAGATGAGAGATTCTTATCTCGATCTGTTTCTAGGTAATTTCGAGGGCGAAATTCTTTTAAGGGGGGTAGGATTGTAACGACCCATTTTTCGTATTCGTATATTTTATTAAATGATATTTTATTTATTAATTGGCTTTTATTATTTTAGTGAGCGACGAATAATTACTTAGCCGATCGTAAGTTATTAGGCGCGAGAACCTTTGTTTTGGGCTTATTAGGCGTGTGAGACATTGGGCCTAAGCCAATTGGGCTTGGTCCATGACTTTAGGGAGTGGTATAAGTAGCAATATCAACCTTGAATAGTATCATAACTTCATTTCTTTGAGTGAGCTAGAACTAGAGCAAAGCTAAGCTAGGGTTTGATCAAGAGAGAAAGCTTGAGCAAGAGAAGGCTTGGATCATCATCTTTGCTTAAGGTAAGAGATTAGAATTCATGATTCTTGAGTGGCAAGGAGAGGGGAGATTGTCTATGTCTCCATTCTCGAACTCTCCCACTCAATTTCTTTTAGACTTTTGATTAAGCTTTTGTATGTGAGTGTGATGTTCTTCATCATCACTTTGTATGTGTTAATCACTAGCTTGATTTCATGAAAAATATGTATGTGTTTAAATCATGTTTGAAAAGTTTATGAAAGTTGCTTAAAATCCAAGAAATTGGCATGATTTTGATTGTTTGAGGTATTTGGATGTTTGGAAGGGATGATTAATGTTCCTTGATATCATATATGCTTAGAATTGCTGTTTATAAGAATTTATAACATGTTTGAAGGAATTTTTGAGTTGATTCAATGTTAAACCGCCTTAGGAAGCTCAAGATCAGATATTCTTTTCTGGTGTAGTTCGCTGAGCGACCAGGAGTTCGCTGTAGCGAACATGTTCGCTGGAGCTCGCCAATGCTCGCCATGAGCAGGTGATCCCCTGGTGAGGTTCGCGTAGGCTCGCTAAGCCTTCGCTCAGCGAATAGTTCGCTGAAGCTCGCCAATACTCGCCATGAGCAGGTGACTTCCTGGTGAGGTTCGCCATGTCTCGCTAAGCCCTCGCTTAGCGAAGGCCTCTGCGACAACAATTTTTGTTGATGTTTATAAGTGTAACTAGGCACTTGTAACATGGTTTAATGGTATCCTTACATGATTGTTGATACATGTTGATACTGTTAATGCTTATTGTTAATCGTTATATGATTGATAAACGTGTATGCAATAAGTTGTAGCTTAAAGTGAGCAATGTGATGTTTTGGCAGTAATTTGCAATGTTAAGTGAATGTGTTAGGATTTGTGTTCCCGCATTCATAAAAGAGTAGCTTCGAGCTAGAGAATATCATATGGTTGATATGTGTATACATACATGCATTCATGATTGTATGTGAACATTGGAAACTTGGGTTCTGTTGGATATTTGAAATTGGCCTAATTTTGCTAAAACAAATATGCTAACAAGATGTTGGAAAACATGTTACAACATCCTCTTTGCTGAAGGAAATCTCGCGCATTTATAGGAGTATCTTCTATATATGGAAATCCACTTTAAAAGCACACGTAATGGAGATCTGATCTGATCAGGAGTTTTAAGGATAAGACAGACTTAATGGTACAACGGTATGATCACAATTATCCTATAAAGTCCTTAAACACTTTTGGAAAGTTTATATACATTCTTGATGAAGATCAAAAGAGAATCAGATCACCTTTTATGAGCTACAAGGAGCGTCCTACGAGTAATGAAGAAAGAGGAGCGTGCTAGATCATTATATATACGAAGACCAAGTTCAAGACTAAGCATCTCATTGAAAAATATTAGTTACACATATTGAGTCTTTGTTGAGTCTTTGTTAAGTCTTTGTTGAGTCTTTTATTATTTGATTGTAATTCTTGCTTGTGGATTCTATAACACGAGTTAAGAAGTGAGTTTATTATTTTAAGGTTACTCCTAAGCTTTGAAGTACGGAGTTTACCGTGTGTGATTCACTTGAAGCTTTTAAGCAAAAGTGAAGTAGTGTCTTGGTAAGTTGTTGCCACATCATTCCCAACATTGTATAAACAACACAGGTTGTGTTGTGTGAGTGGAAGTGAGATGGGATCTCATGTCTAGGAGTTCCTAGGCAGAAGTTGCATGAGTAGTGTCGAGGTTATAAGGCGTACACCAGGGGTTTGCTGGAGGTCTTAGTGTAAGGCGTAAATCCTAGGGTTTGCTGGAGGTCTTAGTAACTAGAGCTATTAGTGGATTTCCTTCCTGGATTGGTATCCCCCAGAGTAGGCAGTTGGCTGAACTGGGTTAACAATTACTTGTGTCATTTATTTATTTTTCTGTCAGTTTTTATATGTTATATAAGATGTGCCAACAATAGAAAACAACATTGTTCACAAAGTAGTTGTTGGGACATCTTAGGCAACATCATTCTAGTGATACCAGAATTTCAATTGGTATCAGAGCAGGCACCCTGTTCTGTTATTTTGGGTGAGCTCCAGGGAGAGTACTTTCTGGTACAATGGATAAAGAAGGAGGGTCAGTGTCTAAACCCCCCTTACTGACAGGTCCTGAGAACTATGATTATTGGAAATCTAAAATGGAGGCTTTCATAAAATCAATTGACAGCAGGACATGGAAGGTTGTGTTACGTGGATGGGAACCACCAATGGTTCTTGACAAAGATGGCAATAAAACTAATGTTAAGAAGCCACATGATGAATGGACAAAAGATGAGGATGATCTGGCACTTGGCAACTCCAAAGCCTTGTATGCAATTTTCAATGGTGTGGATGCTAACATGTTCAGGCTTGTAAAGAGATGTATTACTGCCAAGCATGCCTGGGAAATTCTGAGAAAGGCTCATGAAGGAACATCTAAAGTAAAGCTATCTAAGCTTCAGATGCTCAAAACTAATTTTGAGAATCTCAGAATGAAGGAGGAAGAAACCATCCATGACTTTCAGATGAATGTGCTTGACTTTGCAAATTCGTTTGATGCACTTGGAAAACCTATCTCAGATGAGGAGCTAGTTGGAAAAATACTCAGATCTTTGCCTAAAAGATTTGATATGAAGGTGACAGCCATTGAGGAGGCTCATGATCTCTCAAGCCTAAATTTAGATGAACTCATAGGATCACTTCAGACCTATGAAATTGGTTTGAACAGAAGGAATGAAAAGAAAGATAAGAATCTAGCCTTTGCTTCAAAAAGTGCTGCTGATGATTTACAAATTGAATCTGAAGGTGAAGAAAGCATAGCTGAGTCTATGGCTATGCTTGGGAGACAGTTCAACAAGTTGATGAAGAAAGTGGATCAAAGGCACAAGCCAAATGGTCGATTCAACAACAACAAACAGTCCAGCTTTCAGAAAAAGACAAATGAAGATGAAAGAGGAGTGAAATGCCACGAATGTGAAGGTTTTGGCCATATCAGACCTGAATGTCCAACCTTTCTAAAAAGGCAAAAGAAAAGTCTTGTGGTTTCATGGTCTGATACAGATTCAGAGGAGGAAGAATCTGCCAAATTTGTTAATGCTTTAACAGGAGTCTGTGTATCTGACTCAGAATCATGTGATGAGGAGGTAACTTATGAAGAACTAGCTGCTACTTACAAAGATCTTCATAGTAGAAGTATAGAAGTTTGCAAAGCATTGGAGAAACAAAAGAAGATCAATGGCAAACTGCAAGCTGAGAGAAATGACTTACTCATGAACATTAATAATCTCAACATTAAGGTTGAAGATCAGAGTAGTCAAATTCAACAGTTGGAAATGGAGAAGTCTAACCTCCTGTGTAAAGTTGTTGAACAAGGTGAAGAAGTGACCAAGTTAAATGCTGACTTGGATCAAGTCACAAAAGTGGCTAAAATGATGACCAAAGGTACTGATGCCTTTGAGGAAATGTTACAAAGACAAAACTACGGGAAACCTAAGCCCATTGGTTTTGAACATGAAAGAGTAAAGCAACAGATGAAGTTCAACAATGCCACTATACATACTCCAATCAACAACACGTTTGTGTCAGGAGGATTGTCGCAACATCTTATGGAACATCCTGTGCCCAGGTTCTATAACTGGACATGTCATCATTGTGGAAGGAAAGGACATATTAGGCCTTTCTGCTATAGACTGCACGGATATCCAAGGAGAGTTCATCAAGAATTCTATACTCCTGCCTTTCCTAATGTTACAACAAGACAGGAATGGAGAGAAAAGAAGAAGATCACAGGTCTAATTGCTCATACATCCTTGAGAGCTTCTTCAAGAGAAACATGGTACTTTGATAGTGGTTGTTCTAGACACATGACAGGTGTTGAACACTATCTTGAAGACTTGAAGTCATATGCTACCAGTTTTGTAACCTTTGGAGATGGGGCCAAAGGAGAGATCAAGGGAGTTGGTAAACTTGCAAACCATGGCTTACCAAAGCTTGATAATGTGCTGCTTGTAAAAGGGCTTAAAGCTAATCTAATCAGCATAAGCCAACTTTGTGATCAAGGCATGAAAGTTAACTTCACAAAAGCTGAATGCCTAGTTACAAACGAGCAAGGAGAGCTGTTGATGAAAGGAGTAAGGTCAAGAGACAACTGCTATCTCTGGATCCCTAAAGAAGAAGATGTACCAACATGTCTTATTAGTAAAGAAGATGAGGTAAAATTGTGGCACCAAAAACTTGGCCACCTGCACCTCAAAGGGATGAAGAAGGCAATAGCTAAGGAGGCAATCAGAGGTCTTCCAAAACTCAAAATTGAGGAAGGAAGTATATGTGGAGAATGTCAAATAGGGAAGCAGACAAAGATGTCGCATCCAAAGTTGCAACATCTTACCACAACAAGGGTTCTAGAATTACTGCACATAGACCTGATGGGGCCAATGCAAGTGGAGAGCCTTGGAGGAAAAAGGTACGCGTTTGTCATGGTAGATGACTTTTCAAGGTTCACATGGATTGAATTTCTAAAAGACAAATCTGAAAGTTTTGATGCATTCAAAGAACTTTGTCTTCAACTCCAAAGAGAAAAGAACTCTGCTATTGTTAGGATACGAAGTGATCATGGTAAAGAGTTTGAGAATGCAAGCTTTCTTGAATTCTGCATCTCGGAAGGAATCAAGCATGAATTCTCAGCTCCAATCACACCTCAACAAAATGGTGTTGTTGAGAGGAAGAACAGGACAATACAAGAGTCAGCCAGAGTGATGTTGCATGCAAAACACCTTCCATATCAATTCTGGGCTGAGGCTATGCATACTGCTTGTTATATTCACAATCGTGTCACACTCAGAACTGGAACTTCTACTACACTATATGAACTGTGGAAAGGCAGAAAACCAACTGTCAAACACTTTCATGTGTTTGGAAGTAAGTGCTATATCCTATCTGATAGAGAGCACAGAAGAAAAATGGATCCTAAAAGTGAAGAAGGATTGTTTCTTGGATACTCAACAAACAGCAGGGCCTACAGAGTTTACAACCAGAGAACTAAGGTAATAGTAGAATCTATCAATGTTGTGATAGATGATTTAACATCTGCTAAAACATCTGATACTGAAGATGATGTTGCAACAACTTTGCCAACATCTGAAGAAGCTGTAGCAGAAAAGGAATCAGATTCAGATGATGAATCAACCATTCCTACACCTCGCCCTGTGAGTAAAGTTCCTTCAATAAGAATACAGAAGAACCATCCCAAGGATCTCATCATAGGAAATCCTAACCAGGGAATTGCTACAAGAAGGACAAATGAAGTGGTTACTAATTCATGTTTTGTCTCAAAGGTTGAGCCTAAAAATGTAAAAGAGGCTCTCACTGATGAGTTCTGGATAGAAGCCATGCAAGATGAATTAACTCAGTTTAGAAGAAGTGATGTGTGGGATCTTGTTCCTAGACCCAATGGTGTTAATGTTATAGGCACAAAATGGGTGTTCAAGAACAAGTCAGATGAAAATGGTGTTGTAACAAGAAACAAGGCAAGATTAGTGGCTCAAGGGTACACTCAGGTTGAAGGACTTGATTTTGATGAAACATTTGCGCCTGTAGCAAGACTAGAATCTATTAGGCTACTCCTCGGTATAGCATGCATCTTCAAATTTAAGCTGTACCAAATGGATGTCAAGAGTGCCTTTCTAAATGGGTACTTGCATGAAGAGGTTTATGTGGAGCAGCCAAAAGGTTTTGTAGATCCTGCCAATCCTGATCATGTGTACAAGCTGAAGAAGGCGCTTTATGGATTGAAACAAGCTCCAAGGGCTTGGTATGAGAGGCTGACAAATTTCCTTGTTAGTCAAGGATACAGAAAAGGAGGCCATGACAAAACCTTGTTTGTCAAAGAACAAGAAGAGAAGTTGATGATTGCCCAAATTTATGTTGATGACATAGTATTTGGTGGAATGTCTGAAAAGATGGTGCAACATTTTGTACAACAGATGCAATCAGAGTTTGAAATGAGTTTGGTGGGTGAGCTAACATACTTCCTTGGTCTACAAGTCAAACAAATGGAAGACACCATATTTGTCTCTCAAAGCAAGTATGCGAAGAATATGATCAAGAAGTTTGGAATGGACACTGCAGCACACAAGAGAACTCCAGCTGCTACACATCTGAAGCTAACCAAAGATGAGAATGGCATTGATGTTGACCAAAGCCTATACAGGAGCATGATTGGCAGTCTCTTGTATCTTACAGCTAGTAGACCAGACATCACCTTTGCTGTGGGTGTTTGTGCAAGATATCAAGCCAAGCCAGAGATGAGCCATCTTGTACAAGTCAAAAGGATTCTGAAATATATAAAGGGCACCAGTGATTATGGGATTCTGTACTCCCAGACAAAGAATTCTACTTTGGTAGGGTATTGTGATGCAGATTGGGCTGGAAGTGCTGATGATAGGAAGAGTACCTCAGGAGGATGCTTCTTTTTGGGTGATAATTTAATCTCATGGTTCAGCAAGAAGCAGAATTGTGTGTCTCTATCTACTGCAGAGGCTGAATACATAGCTGCAAGTAGCAGTTGTTCACAGTTGATGTGGATGAAACAGATGCTGAAAGAATATAATGTCGACCAAGATGTCATGACATTATATTGTGACAACTTGAGTGCAATCAATATATCAAAGAATCCAGTTCAACACTCAAGAACCAAACACATAGACATCAGGCATCATTTCATCAGAGACCTTGTTGAAGAAAATTGTGTGGAACTCAAGCACATTGGAACAAGTGAACAGCTAGCTGACATTTTTACAAAGGCGCTTGATGCTAATCAGTTTGAATTTTTAAGGGGCAAATTGGGAATTTGCCTGCATGAAGAAGCATAGCAGTTACAGCAGTTGAGGCGTGCAAAAGGAAACCGTTTTCTCTCCCATCAATCAATGCACGCTAATTTAGGGAAATCATTACAAACTTCCCTTAAATGTGTCTGTACACGCAATCAATGCACTTCCATTCAAATCCTAATTTTTTATCGTAAACCCTATTCTTCCACTTCCTACCTCAACTTTCATCCATTCAACTTCCTAAACCTCAAAAATCATCATCTAAACATGTCTGAATCTTCCCAAACTACAAAGTCCGGTCGTTCTACTCGATCAAAAGCAAAGATCGAACCTTCAAAAATCATCAAGGATGCTGTACCGGTTACAACTGTTCGTGCTTCCTGTAACGACCCAATTTTCGTATTATTATTTTTATGTGTTAAAATATTTTATTTTAACGTGGCATTTTAATTAAGTTAATAACTTGAGTTATTTATCGAGTACTTTAGTTATTAAGCGAATAGTGAGAGTTAACGCGTTATTGGGCCAAGCCAATTGGGCTTGAGGCCCAATGGGCCTTGTGAGTGTGAGGGGGCGCCCATAAGGGCATAGTGAGGAAGAGAATTCATTTCTCATGTTCCTTTTGTGTTCTTGAGAGGAGAAGAGAGAGCTTGAGGAGCTAGGGCAAGAAGGAGAGCTAGGGATTCGAGATCTTCGTCGTGTTTTCTTCGAATCCAGGTAAGAGAGTAGATTTCATATTCGTGGGTGACTCGAGGAAGGGGAGAATGTCGATTTCTCCTCACCCGAACTTCCTCCACCCCATTTTCGTTTTAGATTGGAATGGATTTTCTTGATGGAAATCGTTCCTAAGGTTCTTAATATGTTTAACATGCTTGTAACATGATTAATGAACGGAAATAATGGTTAAAACGAGTTTTCTAATGGATTAAACTCAAGAACTTTGTGTTCTTGAGAGTTTTGATGAAAAAGTGTCAATCTTTACTTTTTCGATGTTTATGGCGTAGATCTGAGAAATGAACTGTCCTTTTGTGTTTAGATATGCTTGTTGCACTTGAATATGAACTTATTTGGGGTTTATAACATGAAAAATGGTTTATGTGAGAGCCTTGAGAGTTTAGAGTTTGAAGTAAGAAATGTAGAAAATTGTTATCTATGAGGTCTGAACCTTTACGTGCATTTTTGACCCCTTTTCGTTGTGAACTGGTTTTAGTGGCCAACATAAAAGTTGTAGCCCTGTTTGTTAGCTTTCCAACGAGTATATGTGCGTCTCCATTGGACTTTCGTAGCCCAAGTTATGATCGTTGCAATGAGAGGCTGTCCTGCAGAAATCCTGCACAATTTGTCTGTGGCGCACCGTTTTAGAGGAGTGGCGCCCAGGCGCCCAGAGAAGTCTGGAAATGCCATTTAGATTCTGTTTTGTGACGAAGGCTGGCGCCCCAGCGCAGACACTGTTCTCAGGATTGAAAATGTTGACTTTTGGTTGACTTTTGAGGGTTTTCGACCCCGGAACCTATTTTACTCAGTTTTTCGTGTAGACTCCGATTCCGGTGTTTGTTTTATGAGTTGATCCATGCTTAATGTAGTTGTTATATATTAATTGCATGAGGGTTGTGTTGATGTTTATGTGATGATAGCTTGTTGATGAATGATGATGTTTATTTAAATGTCAAAGAAGTATATTAAGGTGTTAATCAACTTAATAAAGAAGGATATTAGAGTATGTTATTCTAATAAAGAAGTATATCGAATTATGTTATTCGATAAAGAAGGATATTAAGGTATTGATTATCTTAATAAAGACGGACGTTGGATAGTGTTCCACGTTATTGTTGACGGGCTATATGCCAAAATTGTTGATGAATATATTCATGAGTGTTGAGTGCATGCATCATGAATATTTAGGGATATTGGCTTGCCCAATAAAGAAGGATATCGAACTATATTGTTTGATAAAGAAGGATATCGGAGGTGAAATACCCTGATAAAGAAGATGGTACCACATGCATTAGAGGTGTCTAGAGGACATAGCATGAATGTGAAGCATTAGATTGCATTAGGGATTATGTGTGCATTTATGATAAATAATGTTTGACACATACTTGGTAAATGTTGATTGTTAATCCGTATGTGAGGAGCAGAGTCCGTCATGACTATAAAATGAACAACGCAGAGTCCGTCATGACTATAAAATGAACAACGCAGAGTCCGTCATGACTATAAAATGAACAACGCAGAGTCCGTCATGACTATAAATTGAACAACGCAGGGTCCGTCATGACCATAATCTGAACAATGTATTTGTTGATGTTTTGGTATTGTCCGAGACGACGTGAAACTATATGTTTGGTGTATTTTGTGGATGATTGATTAGGTGATAAATGAAGTATATGCATGATATATGAATATGCATGAATGATGGTGATGTATATGTATAATGTATGATTATGCATGTTTTTATGAAGAAGTGTTTAAGTACCATTTACTTACACTTGTATATTTTGAGTATGTTATCTAACTCTCTTTTATGTGTTATGTGCTGGATCGTTGGGGGTCCAGATTTACAGGTTTTGTGGTATTCGATGTCGAGTCGTCGGTGAAGCTCCGCTCTGATTGTGACACGGGAAAGGGTTTTATATTGTATATAAAGTCTATTGTCTAGGTTGTTTTGTATAATCAATAAATACATTAGTTGATTTAACATTTGTATAAACAAGTATTTTTACTAATTAACTACATTAGTATTATTTTGATTGAAGAATGTAATACTCGAACCACAACTTTTATAATATCGAACATTACTTTCCGTTGCGTATTTTGAACAAGTATTTTTACTAAGGTAGAAATATATAAATAATGGGTTTGGGTGTTACAATTGGTATCAGAGCAGGTCGTCTTCGGACTGTGTGGGTTATGTGTCGATCAGAGCAGGTCTGTGCAGTCAGACCAAGTGAGTATTGTGTGTCAGTCGTGTTTGTCTAACAATTTTGTGTTGTTTGTTTTGTGAAATCATTCATGTTGTTCATTTAGGAACTATGAGTGGTGTGAATTGGATTAATCGATCCATTCTTTTGTTGAGTTGTGGTGTGAGTGCTATACTTCTATGTTTATAATAGTTGTATATGCTTAGAGTTTAACCTTTGTGTAGTTTAAACTTGAGTGATTGATGCTTATCTGCTAATTGTTGACGATCCGGCATGATATAAAACTGCATGTGACGATCCGGCATGATATAAAACTGCATGTGATGATCCGGCATGATATAAAACTGCATGTGGTAATGATTTGAAATAATTTTAAAAACTAATATTATTTCTTGAAGATTTTGGTGAAAATATAGAGTTATTTTCTTTTGGGTAAGTGGAAATTAATTTTCAAAATGGTGAGAAGAGTAGGATATTAATGTGTCCTGATATGTGTTGTTATATGTTTGTTTATAACATGTGCTAGATGATTACTAGGCATTTGAATTGCTATGCGTTTTATGAGTAAAAACATGAAGATCTCATAATTCTATGTTGTGATTGTCGATGCATGATTCTAATTGTGCTTTCAAGTCTATAATGATGTTATATGCTTGATGTTTTGGATTTTGTGGATTAGTGAGTCGAGAAAACGAGAGTTTAGTGAGCGTAAGTTCAAAACCGTAGCAGAGCACCCAGATTTTTGGATGTGCTCGCTAGGCGAAGAATGAACCTCGCTGAGTCTCGCTAAGTCTTGCTAAATCCTGTGAATGTTTTTGACTTGTCTCGCCGGGAGCTCGCTAACTTTTGCTAAGCGAGGGAGCCAGACAAGAAATTTATTTTTGTTGACGTCTTGTTCTGAGTTGATTGAATGTGAGTATGAATTATTGCTATGCAATGTTCATTTTTCTTGTGTTGTTTTGATTTCCTAACTTTGAGAAGTGAGGGAAGTATAGGTTACTTGAATGCTTGCATGAATTTGTGTTAGTGTTTAGGTATCGTGGGTTGGGTTTTTCCCCTGTATGTGACATGCGTGTAAACGATGTCGATACTAGTTTCTTCTTAGGAAGAATATGTTTAGAGACGATAGAACAGTTAGGTGTGAGCACTGGAAGTTCTAGTGGAAGAGTAGGAGTGAGTTTGAGATAAGTGGGGGAGAAGGTTATATCCCTCCGAGATGTTTCGAACGTGAGAAGATGAGATGAGTAGAGATGTTCTTGAAGCGGAATATTCAGGAATTGGAGACGTTGTTCAAAGTGGAATGGATGGGAACAACAAGTTGTGAGAAACTATTAGAAGAGGAGTTGTCGGACCAAGTGTTTCGCCGTGAGGCGTTAGTGAGATTGGTTAAGTGAGATGAAGAGTATTCGGAATGATTGGAAATCGTGTGTTGCACTAAAAGTATGGAGACGTGTTTTGTGGACCAAAGTTGAAGTACCTGTTTGATCGAAATGAGTCGAATATGAAGAAGAGGGAGTGATTGAGATTCTTGAGGAGGTGATGATTTTGAAGTAAGTTGTCATCCAAGTGGATCGGATGTTGTACCGGATTCTTGAGTAAGAAGCTTTATGTGAGTCGTGCATATGGTAGTATGTTGAATTGGTTGAACAAGTCGGAGTTCTAAGTCTAGTGTGCGAGGTGATTTCTAGAAGAGGTTTGAGAAACTTAGAGAAAGAGATGTGAAGATTAGTGAACTGTTGGTGTTAATTAATTGATGAAGGGAAGTAGGTTTTAAAGTAGATGAGAATGGAATTGAGAAATATCATAATAGGATTGGTATGTTTGTTGAATCGTTGGAAGTGAGGATTGTATGAGTAGTCGAGTTTATTCGAAGATGGAAGTAGGATAACAATTCGAAAGATTTTGTGAGAGGCTTGCCAAAGAAAGGGTAATTGGATTTGGATAATGATAGGGCAATTTGTGTCGAAGTTGAATGAGAACGTAGAGTCTTGGAGGTTGAGATGAAGCTAAGTGAGTAGTAACGTCTTAGAATGAATTGAAATAAGAAAGTTATCCGTTGGAGAACGTGTTGAGAATGAGTAGTAGGAGGTCATGTTGGAAATGACTTGTGTTAAGTGAGAATTTGCGAAAAGGATTACCGCACATGTGAGTAGATGTTGTGTTTGAGCACATATAGTAAGGGGTTGAAGGTGATGCCTAAGGTAAGTGTCAGAGAGCATTTGGTAGTGCCCACAAGATAAGAGTGAATAAGTATTTGCTAAGGAATTTGGATTCATGGATTGGAAGAGTCGGTAGAGACTAGTTTTGTTAGGTGCATCGTGGATGTTGATGAGGTATGGTCACAATCGGTGACAATGAAGTAAAGGATTTTAAATTGTTTCATCATGGATGATGAAACGGTAGTGACTTGGCGCATAACTTAAAATGTATTTGGACGAGAATTTTGGAAATTTTCTAGAGATGTCATATTGGGATTAGACAAGGAGTCATGAGTAAGAATACTAAGACAAAGGTTGATTAGAATTTTATGGATGGGATTAGATCGTATGACGAGTATTTGGAGCCTTGTGGATTTAATTCGATGAGTGAATAAACGGAGAAGAGTGTGCTTGTTGCAATACAAGATGATGAGGAACATCGATAGATGGATTATGGGCAAATTGAAGATGTCGTTTGGAATCAACGAGATAGAGGTTATGATTGTTTGGAGAACCAATTTTAGGCGGTAGCCTAATTTTGAAGTGGCGAATTGCTAAGGGATTAAGGAGAAGTGGTATTGGAAAATGTTTGCGTTAAGGAATGCAAAGGTTGGTTGAGAGATTACTTGGGAATAGAGTAGTCGTATTGGATTCGACTCAATGTGAGAAAAGGAATTTGACGGTTAGAGACGGTAGTTTTTAGCATGTATCAATGAAGTTTGAGAATGTGGTCGTCAAGTGATTGTTGGAATTGAATTATCGAGTGATATGTTTGGAATAAGATTCGAATATGAATAAGTGATGTAACACGGTTAAGTGATTCATGAGGGAATCAGAGAATTATGGAGTTGTGGAAGTATTCCACGGAAGTATCTTTCGGAGAGTCGATTGGTTATACCTGTTTTGGGGGTAACGTTGTGAGGTCGTAGAATGTGAGTCTATGGATGTTTCGTGCGAAGTTGACGTTTTAGCGGTTTGATAAGAATGGTTTGTGCCGATATCATGATTGTTGAATATTTATCGACAAATTGAGGAACTGGCCGTCCTTGATCTCTTGTTGATAAATAGACAAAAATTGTGTTGGATGGGATAAATTAATTTTGTCAAACTTGGTAATGTGCAGTGTTTTGAACGTTTCATTGGAGGGTCGGATACAGGAGTTATCCGGAGTTGCTTTAGTTGCGTAATTTTCGAGGGCAAAAATCTTTTAAGTGGGGGAGAGTTGTAACGACCCAATTTTCGTATTATTATTTTTATGTGTTAAAATATTTTATTTTAACGTGGCATTTTAATTAAGTTAATAACTTGAGTTATTTATCGAGTACTTTAGTTATTAAGCGAATAGTGAGAGTTAACGCGTTATTGGGCCAAGCCAATTGGGCTTGAGGCCCAATGGGCCTTGTGAGTGTGAGGGGGCGCCCATAAGGGCATAGTGAGGAAGAGAATTCATTTCTCATGTTCCTTTTGTGTTCTTGAGAGGAGAAGAGAGAGCTTGAGGAGCTAGGGCAAGAAGGAGAGCTAGGGATTCGAGATCTTCGTCGTGTTTTCTTCGAATCCAGGTAAGAGAGTAGATTTCATATTCGTGGGTGACTCGAGGAAGGGGAGAATGTCGATTTCTCCTCACCCGAACTTCCTCCACCCCATTTTCGTTTTAGATTGGAATGGATTTTCTTGATGGAAATCGTTCCTAAGGTTCTTAATATGTTTAACATGCTTGTAACATGATTAATGAACGGAAATAATGGTTAAAACGAGTTTTCTAATGGATTAAACTCAAGAACTTTGTGTTCTTGAGAGTTTTGATGAAAAAGTGTCAATCTTTACTTTTTCGATGTTTATGGCGTAGATCTGAGAAATGAACTGTCCTTTTGTGTTTAGATATGCTTGTTGCACTTGAATATGAACTTATTTGGGGTTTATAACATGAAAAATGGTTTATGTGAGAGCCTTGAGAGTTTAGAGTTTGAAGTAAGAAATGTAGAAAATTGTTATCTATGAGGTCTGAACCTTTACGTGCATTTTTGACCCCTTTTCGTTGTGAACTGGTTTTAGTGGCCAACATAAAAGTTGTAGCCCTGTTTGTTAGCTTTCCAACGAGTATATGTGCGTCTCCATTGGACTTTCGTAGCCCAAGTTATGATCGTTGCAATGAGAGGCTGTCCTGCAGAAATCCTGCACAATTTGTCTGTGGCGCACCGTTTTAGAGGAGTGGCGCCCAGGCGCCCAGAGAAGTCTGGAAATGCCATTTAGATTCTGTTTTGTGACGAAGGCTGGCGCCCCAGCGCAGACACTGTTCTCAGGATTGAAAATGTTGACTTTTGGTTGACTTTTGAGGGTTTTCGACCCCGGAACCTATTTTACTCAGTTTTTCGTGTAGACTCCGATTCCGGTGTTTGTTTTATGAGTTGATCCATGCTTAATGTAGTTGTTATATATTAATTGCATGAGGGTTGTGTTGATGTTTATGTGATGATAGCTTGTTGATGAATGATGATGTTTATTTAAATGTCAAAGAAGTATATTAAGGTGTTAATCAACTTAATAAAGAAGGATATTAGAGTATGTTATTCTAATAAAGAAGTATATCGAATTATGTTATTCGATAAAGAAGGATATTAAGGTATTGATTATCTTAATAAAGACGGACGTTGGATAGTGTTCCACGTTATTGTTGACGGGCTATATGCCAAAATTGTTGATGAATATATTCATGAGTGTTGAGTGCATGCATCATGAATATTTAGGGATATTGGCTTGCCCAATAAAGAAGGATATCGAACTATATTGTTTGATAAAGAAGGATATCGGAGGTGAAATACCCTGATAAAGAAGATGGTACCACATGCATTAGAGGTGTCTAGAGGACATAGCATGAATGTGAAGCATTAGATTGCATTAGGGATTATGTGTGCATTTATGATAAATAATGTTTGACACATACTTGGTAAATGTTGATTGTTAATCCGTATGTGAGGAGCAGAGTCCGTCATGACTATAAAATGAACAACGCAGAGTCCGTCATGACTATAAAATGAACAACGCAGAGTCCGTCATGACTATAAAATGAACAACGCAGAGTCCGTCATGACTATAAATTGAACAACGCAGGGTCCGTCATGACCATAATCTGAACAATGTATTTGTTGATGTTTTGGTATTGTCCGAGACGACGTGAAACTATATGTTTGGTGTATTTTGTGGATGATTGATTAGGTGATAAATGAAGTATATGCATGATATATGAATATGCATGAATGATGGTGATGTATATGTATAATGTATGATTATGCATGTTTTTATGAAGAAGTGTTTAAGTACCATTTACTTACACTTGTATATTTTGAGTATGTTATCTAACTCTCTTTTATGTGTTATGTGCTGGATCGTTGGGGGTCCAGATTTACAGGTTTTGTGGTATTCGATGTCGAGTCGTCGGTGAAGCTCCGCTCTGATTGTGACACGGGAAAGGGTTTTATATTGTATATAAAGTCTATTGTCTAGGTTGTTTTGTATAATCAATAAATACATTAGTTGATTTAACATTTGTATAAACAAGTATTTTTACTAATTAACTACATTAGTATTATTTTGATTGAAGAATGTAATACTCGAACCACAACTTTTATAATATCGAACATTACTTTCCGTTGCGTATTTTGAACAAGTATTTTTACTAAGGTAGAAATATATAAATAATGGGTTTGGGTGTTACACTTCCAAACCCAAAGTTCAATCAAGTGTAGCTGAGAAGAAAGGGAAGGGAAAATCGGTTGAAAAGAAGAAAACTTCAAAAGTAAGTGATGCTATCTCTCCATCTGATAATAAATCTGAGAAAGGAACTTCTAAAAGGAATAGAAGGGATTATAAATCTAAGTTTGCTCTCTCTATGTCTGATCTGGTTTTTGAGTCGAATGTTAACACATCCGAGAAAACAACTGAAGTAGAATCTCAGAACCCTAAATCTGTGTCTGAAGTTGTTGAAACACTTATTTCAATTGCTGGTAACCCTAATCAAGATAATTTGGGATCTGATGCTGAGAAGAGAGATCTGAATGATATGCCTGTTGATACTGAGATGGAAGACACTCCTACAGAGGTTGAGCCTAATATTGCTGATAAATCACCAACAATTGCTGAGATGGTGGCTGAAAAATCAACCCCTGTTGTTACTGAAGAAGTTGTTATGAAGGATGTTGAAACATCCTTGAATGTGAATGAAGAAGTTGAAACTGCAACTGCTGAGGAAGAACCTGTGAAGGAAACTGTTGCTGAAAAGGATGTTGAGACAACTGCCACAACATCTGAGTCCACAGATGAAGAAACTGGAACTGCTGATGAGGGTACTTCTGATAATGAAGGGGACACTCAATCTGAAGAAAGTAACCAGTCAATACCCACAGAAGAGCAAGAGGTTGAAGCTGACAAGCAAGCAGAAGCTGAGAAAGAGAAAGAAAGAGATGTAGTAGATGTTGATGATTATGTCACCACCAAGACTGCTGTAAAACCAACTGGTGGTATAACAAAAAGGTTGAGAAGCTGTACAGGGAAGGCTGTGGCCACTGCAAGCAAAACTCCTGCACCAAGAGTGAAAACAAAAGGTGTTGGACCAGTCAAAGGTTGGAGCAAGGTTCTCTCCCCTCCTGGCAAGAAAAAAGATACACTGAAAAGGAAGAAGGAGTCATCCAGTGACTCAGATTATGATGCTGCTGAAGATGTCACCATAATCTCATCTCCCAACCCTAAGAAGTCTATTGCAAAGAAGGCTCCTCAAGGTGTTGAAGAAGCCCCCTGTGATAACATTTCTTTCCATCGTGCTGCCTTTGCACTGAGATGGGACTATATCTATCAAAGGAGATTGGCTGTTGAAAGGGAACTGACCAAAGATGCTCTCAAATGTCAAGACATCTTTGACTACATCAAGGAAGCTGGTCTGATGAAGACAGTTTGTGATTTCAGTCCCTGCTATGAGCTGTGTAACACCCAAACCCATTATTTATATATTTCTACCTTTAGTAAAATCTTTTTCAAAATACGCAACGGAAAATCACATTTAATTTATTGAATATTGGTTCGAGTATTACACTCCTCTATCAAAACAATACTAATGTAATTAATTAGTAAAAATAGTGTTTATACAAATCTTTGAATCGAATGATGTATTTATTGATTATACAAAACAACCTAGACAATAGACTTTATATACAATATAAAATCCTTTCCCGTGTCACAATCAGAGCAGAGCTTCACCGACGACTCGACATCGAATACCACAAAACCTGTAAATCTGGACCCCCAACGGTCCAGCACATAACACATAAAAGAGAGTTAGACAACATACTCAAAATATAAGTGTAAGTAAATGGTACTTAAACACTTCTTCATAAAAACATGCATAATCATACATTATACATATACACCACCATCATTCATGCATATTCATATATCATGCATATACTTCATTTATCACATAATCAATCATTCACAAAATACACCAAACATATAGTTTCACGTCGTCTCGGACAATACCAAAACATTAACAAATACATTGTTCAGATTATGGTCATGACGGACCCTGCGTTGTTCATTTTATAGTCATGACGGACTCCGCGTTGTTCATTTTATAGTCATGACGGACTCTGCGTTGTTCATTTTATAGTCATGACGGACTCTGCTCCTCACATACGGATTAACAATCAACATTTACCAAGTATGTGTCAAACATCATTTATCATAAAATGCACACAAAATCCCTAACGCAATCTAATGCTTCACATTCATGTTATGTCCTCTAGACACCTCTAATGCATGTGGTACCATCTTCTTTATCAGAGTATCTCACCTCCGATATCCTTCTTTATTGGACAAGCCAATATCCCTAAATATTCATGATGCATGCACTCAAAACTCACGAATATATTCATCAACAATTATGGCATATAGCCCATCAACAATAACGTGGAACACTATCCAACGTTCGTCTTTATTAAGATAATCAATACCTTAATATCCTTCTTTATCGAATAACATAATTCGATATACTTCTTTATTAGAATAACATAATCCTAATATCCTTCTTTATTAAGTTAATTAACACCTTAATATTCTTCATTTATACTTCATACATGATTAACAATCATTATAAGCATCAACAAGCATCAACAAGCATTAACAATCATCAACAATCATCAACAATCATGTAAGAATAAGACACTGATTCGAAACTACATGCAAAGGAAGATCGCAGATGAAAAACTGGTGCAATCTGCAGTATTTACGCCCGGGGCGGAAATATTTACGCCTGGGGCGGAACTTTACGCCTGAGGCGGAAATGTTTACGCCTGGGGCGGAAAAACATCTGAAAGGCTGGCTGCTCACTGCTCTGCCGTTTCAGGCGGAAATTATTGGACAGCCTCTCATTGCAACGATCATAACTTGGGCTACGAAAGTCCAATGGAGACGCACATATACTCGTTGGAAAGCTAACAAACAGGGCTACAACTTTTATGTTGGCCACTAAAACCAGTTCACAACGAAAAGAGGTCAAAATTGCACTTAAAGGTTCAGACCTCATAGATAACAATTTTCTACATTTCTCATTTCAAACTCTAAACTCTCAAGACTCTCACATAAGCCATTTTTCATGTTATAAACCCCAAATAAGTTCATATTCAAGCATAACAAGCATATCTAAACACAAAAGGACGGTTCATTTCACCGATCTACCATTTTTACTACGAAAAAGTAAGGATTTATCACTTTTACTCAAAACACTCAAGAACACAAAGTTCTTGAGTTTAATCTTTCATAAACATCGTTTTTATCCAATAAATTCGTTCATACATCATGATAAGAGCATGTTAAACATGTTATGAACCTTAGAATCGATTTCCATTAAGAAAATCCATTCACAACTAAAACGAAAATGGGGTGGAGGAAGTTCGGGTGAGGAGAAATCGACATTCTCCCCTTCCTCGGGTCACCCACGAATATGAAATCTACTCTCTTACCTGGATTCGAAGAAAACACGACGAAGATCTCGAATCCCTAGCTCTCCCCTTGCTCTAGCTCCCAAGCTCTCCTCTTCTCCTCTCAAGAACACAAAGTTATGAGAAAATGAAATGTTCTCTCCCTTGCTTCATGCCATAAGGCGCCACCCTCACCTCACACAAGGCCCATTGGGCCTCAAGCCCAATTGGCTTGGCCCAATAACACACTAACTCTCACTACTCGCTTAATAACTAAAGTACTCGATAAATAACTCTAGTTATTAACTTAATTAAAATTCCACGTTAAATAAAATATTTTAACACATAAAAATAATAATATGAAAATTGGGTCGTTACAACTCTCCCCTACTTAAAGGATTTTCGCCCTCGAAAATTACGCAACTAAAACAACTCCGGATAACTCCTGTATCCGACCCTCCAATGAAACGTTCAAAACACTGCACATTACCAAGTTTGACAAAATTAATTTATCCCATCCAACACAATTTTTGTCTATTTATCAACAAGAGATCAAGGACGGCCAGTTCCTCAATTTGTCAATAAATATTCAACAATCATGATATCGGCACAAACCATTCTTATCAAACCGCTAAAACGTCAACTTCGCACGAAACATCCATAGACTCACATTCTACGACTTCACAACGTTACCCTAAAATAGGTACAACCAATCAAACTCTCCGAAAGATACTTCCGTGGAATACTTCCACAACTCCATAATTCTCTGATTCCCTCATGAATCACTTAACCGTGTTACATCACTTATTCATATTCGAATCTTATTCCAACTTATCACTTGATAGTTCAATTCCAACAATCACTTGATGACCAACATTCTCAAACTTCATTGACACATGCTAAAAACTACCATCTCTAACCGTCAAATTCCTTTTCTCACATTGAGTCGAATCCAATACGACTACTCTGTTCCCAAGTAATCTCTCAACCAATATTTGCATTTCTTAACGCAAACATTTTCCAATACCACTTCTCCTTAATCCCTTAGCAATTCGCTACTTCAAAATTAGACCACTGCCTAAAATTGGTTCTCCAAACAATCATAACTTTTATCTCGTTGATTCCAAACGACATCTTCAATTTGCCCATAATCCATCTATCGATGTTCCTCATCATCTTGCATTTGCAACAAGCATACTCTTCTCTGTTTATTCACTCATCGAATTCTTATTCACTTACGACCTCTACCAATCATCATCTCTCTTTGGATAGCTATCTTTAAACTCCTCCTTAGTACATCCGATACCAAAATCAAACTCTTGAATTAAATCTACAAAGCTCCAAATATTCGTCATACGATCTAATCCCATCCATTAAATTCTAATCAACCTTTGTCTTAGTATTCTTACTCATGACTCCTTGTCTAATCCCAATATGACATCTCTAGAAAATTTCCAAAATTCTCGTCCAAATACATTTTAAGTTATGCACCAAGTCACTACCGTTTCATCATCCATGATGAAACAATTTTAAATCCTTTATTTCATTGTCACCGATTACGACCATACTACATCAACATCCACGATGCATCTAACAAAACTAGTCTCTACCGACTCTTCCATTCCACAAATCCAAATTCCTTAGCAAATACTTACTCACTCTTATCTTGTGGGCACTACTAAATGCTCTCTGACACTTACCTTAGGCATCACCTTCAACTTCTTACTATATGTGCTCAAACACAACATCTACTCACATGTGCGGTAATCCTTTTTTGCAAACTCTCACCTAACACAAGTCACTTCCAACATTATCTCCCATTACTCATTCTCTGCTCGTTCTTCAACAGCTAACTTTCTTATTTCCAATCATTCTAAGACGTTACTACTCACTTAGCTTCATCTCAACCTCCAAGGCTCTACGTTCTCATTCAACATCGACACAAATTGCCCTGTCATTATCCAAATCCAATTACCCTTTCTTCGGCAAGCCTCTCACAAAATCTTTCGAATTGTTATCCTACTTCCATCTTCGAATAAACTCGACTACTCATACAATCCTCACTTCCAACGATTCAACAAACTTACCAATCCGATTATGATATTTCTCAATTCCATTCTCGTCTACTTTAAAGCCTACTTCCCTTCATCAATTAATTAACACCAACGGTTCACTAATCTTCACATCTCTTTCTCTAAGCTTCTCAAACCTCTTCTAGAAATCACTTCACACACTAGACTTAGAATTCCAAATTGTTCAACCAATTCATCCTACTACCATATGCACAACTCACATAAAGCTTCTTACTCAAGAATCCGGTACAACATCCGATCCACTTGGATGACAACTTACTTCAAAATCATCACCTCCTCAAGAATCTTAATCACTCCCTCTTCTTCATATTCGACTCATTTCGATCAAACAGGTACTTCAACTTTGGTCCACAAAACACGCCTCCATACTTTTAGTGCAACACACGATCTCCAACCGTTCCGAATACTCTTCATCTCACTTAACCAATCTCACAAACGCCCCACGGCGAAACACTTGGTCTGACAACTTCCCTTCTAGTAGTTTCTCACAACTTGTTGCGCCCATTCATTCCACTTCGAACAACGTCGCCAATTCCTGAATATTTCGCTTCAAGAACATCTCTACCCATCTCATCTTCTCACGTTCGAAACATCTCGGAGGGATATAACCTTCTCCCCCACTTATCTCAAACTCACTCGTACTCTTCCACTAGAACTTCCGGTGCTCACACCTAACGGTTCTATCGTCTCTAAACATATTCTTCCCAAAAGAAGAAACTAGTATCGACATCGTTTACACGCATGTCGCATACAGGGGCAAAACCTAACCCACGATACCTAAACACTAACACAAATTCATGCAAGCATTCAAGTAACCTATACTTCCCTCACTTCTCAAAGTTAGGAAATCAAAACAACACAAGAAAAATGAACATTGCATAGCAATAATTCATACTCACATTCAATCAACTCAGAACAAGACGTCAACAAAATAAATTTCTTGTCTGGCTCCCTCGCTTAGCAAAAGCTAGCGAGCTCCCGGCGAGACAAGTCAAAAACATTCACAGGATTTAGCAAGACTTAGCGAGACTCAGCGATGTTCATTCTTCGCCTAGCGAGCACATCCAAAAATCTGGGTGCTCTGCTACGGTTTTGAACTTACGCTCACTAAACTCTCGTTTTCTCGACTCACTAATCCACAAAATCCAAACATATAACAAACACATACCAGGACACATTAATATCCTACTCTTCTCACCATTTTGAAAATTAATTTTCACTCACCCAAAAGAAAATAACTCTATATTTTCATCAAAATCTTCAAGAAATAATATTAGTTTTTAAAATTATTTCAAATCAATACCACATGCAGTTTTATATCATGCCGGATCGTCACATGCAGTTTTACATCATGCCGGATCATCACATGCAGTTTTATATCATGCCGGATCGTCAACAATTAGCAAATAAGCATCAATCAAACAAGTTTAAACTACACAAAGGTTAAACTCTAAGCATATACAACTATTATAAACATAGAAGTATAGCACTCACACCACTCATAGTTCCTAAATGAACAACAAAAGTGATTTCACAAAACAAACAGCACAAAATCGTTAGACAAACACGACTGACACACAATACTCACTTGGTCTGACTGCACAGACCTGCTCTGATCGACACATAACCCACACAGTCCGAAGACAACGGGGCTCTGATACCAATTGTAACACCCAAACCCATTATTTATATATTTCTACCTTTAGTAAAATCTTTTTCAAAATACGCAACGGAAAATCACATTTAATTTATTGAATATTGGTTCGAGTATTACACTCCTCTATCAAAACAATACTAATGTAATTAATTAGTAAAAATAGTGTTTATACAAATCTTTGAATCGAATGATGTATTTATTGATTATACAAAACAACCTAGACAATAGACTTTATATACAATATAAAATCCTTTCCCGTGTCACAATCAGAGCAGAGCTTCACCGACGACTCGACATCGAATACCACAAAACCTGTAAATCTGGACCCCCAACGGTCCAGCACATAACACATAAAAGAGAGTTAGACAACATACTCAAAATATAAGTGTAAGTAAATGGTACTTAAACACTTCTTCATAAAAACATGCATAATCATACATTATACATATACACCACCATCATTCATGCATATTCATATATCATGCATATACTTCATTTATCACATAATCAATCATTCACAAAATACACCAAACATATAGTTTCACGTCGTCTCGGACAATACCAAAACATTAACAAATACATTGTTCAGATTATGGTCATGACGGACCCTGCGTTGTTCATTTTATAGTCATGACGGACTCCGCGTTGTTCATTTTATAGTCATGACGGACTCTGCGTTGTTCATTTTATAGTCATGACGGACTCTGCTCCTCACATACGGATTAACAATCAACATTTACCAAGTATGTGTCAAACATCATTTATCATAAAATGCACACAAAATCCCTAACGCAATCTAATGCTTCACATTCATGTTATGTCCTCTAGACACCTCTAATGCATGTGGTACCATCTTCTTTATCAGAGTATCTCACCTCCGATATCCTTCTTTATTGGACAAGCCAATATCCCTAAATATTCATGATGCATGCACTCAAAACTCACGAATATATTCATCAACAATTATGGCATATAGCCCATCAACAATAACGTGGAACACTATCCAACGTTCGTCTTTATTAAGATAATCAATACCTTAATATCCTTCTTTATCGAATAACATAATTCGATATACTTCTTTATTAGAATAACATAATCCTAATATCCTTCTTTATTAAGTTAATTAACACCTTAATATTCTTCATTTATACTTCATACATGATTAACAATCATTATAAGCATCAACAAGCATCAACAAGCATTAACAATCATCAACAATCATCAACAATCATCAACAATCATGTAAGAATAAGACACTGATTCGAAACTACATGCAAAGGAAGATCGCAGATGAAAAACTGGTGCAATCTGCAGTATTTACGCCCGGGGCGGAAATATTTACGCCTGGGGCGGAACTTTACGCCTGAGGCGGAAATGTTTACGCCTGGGGCGGAAAAACATCTGAAAGGCTGGCTGCTCACTGCTCTGCCGTTTCAGGCGGAAATTATTGGACAGCCTCTCATTGCAACGATCATAACTTGGGCTACGAAAGTCCAATGGAGACGCACATATACTCGTTGGAAAGCTAACAAACAGGGCTACAACTTTTATGTTGGCCACTAAAACCAGTTCACAACGAAAAGAGGTCAAAATTGCACGTAAAGGTTCAGACCTCATAGATAACAATTTTCTACATTTCTCATTTCAAACTCTAAACTCTCAAGACTCTCACATAAGCCATTTTTCATGTTATAAACCCCAAATAAGTTCATATTCAAGCATAACAAGCATATCTAAACACAAAAGGACGGTTCATTTCACCGATCTACCATTTTTACTACGAAAAAGTAAGGATTTATCACTTTTACTCAAAACACTCAAGAACACAAAGTTCTTGAGTTTAATCTTTCATAAACATCGTTTTTATCCAATAAATTCGTTCATACATCATGATAAGAGCATGTTAAACATGTTATGAACCTTAGAATCGATTTCCATTAAG
Source organism: Trifolium pratense (assembly GCF_020283565.1). NCBI lineage: Eukaryota > Viridiplantae > Streptophyta > Magnoliopsida > Fabales > Fabaceae > Trifolium > Trifolium pratense. The sequence goes on along the minus strand of NC_060063.1, from coordinate 20,416,433 downwards.
AAAATCCATTCACAACTAAAACGAAAATGGGGTGGAGGAAGTTCGGGTGAGGAGAAATCGACATTCTCCCCTTCCTCGGGTCACCCACGAATATGAAATCTACTCTCTTACCTGGATTCGAAGAAAACACGACGAAGATCTCGAATCCCTAGCTCTCCCCTTGCTCTAGCTCCCAAGCTCTCCTCTTCTCCTCTCAAGAACACAAAGTTATGAGAAAATGAAATGTTCTCTCCCTTGCTTCATGCCATAAGGCGCCACCCTCACCTCACACAAGGCCCATTGGGCCTCAAGCCCAATTGGCTTGGCCCAATAACACACTAACTCTCACTACTCGCTTAATAACTAAAGTACTCGATAAATAACTCTAGTTATTAACTTAATTAAAATTCCACGTTAAATAAAATATTTTAACACATAAAAATAATAATATGAAAATTGGGTCGTTACAAGCTGCTGGTGAAAGAGTTTCTTGTGAACATCCCTGAAGAATGTGATAACCCACTGAGCAAGGACTACCACAAAGTTTTTGTCAGAGGTAAATGTATCAATTTTTCTCCTGTAGTGATCAATAATTACTTAGGAAGATCTGTAGAACCTAAGGCTGAATTAGAGGTTGCTAATGATGTTGTGAGTGCTGAAATAACTGCTGGTAAGGTTAAGGTCTGGCCCACAAAGAAGCTGATACCCACTAGTAAATTGAATGTCAAATATGCCATCCTCAATAGGATAGGGTCAACAAATTGGGTGCCAACCAAGCATGCAACCAATGTTGCTACAAACCTGGGTAGATTTATATATGCTGTAGGAACCAAGTTTGACTATGACTATGGGACCTTTATCTTTGATCAAACCATTAAGCATATTAGATCAACAGTTGTGAAGATGCCAATAGCATTTCCATCTTTGCTATGTGGAATTATCTTGGCGCAATACCCGGACATCAAGGTTGTGACTGACACACCTAAGAAGAGGGAATCTGGTTTTACTTTTCATCATAAGCTCTTTGGTAATCACAATGTTACTGATCATGTTGGGACATCTGCTGCTGGAGCTGGTGTTATGACCAAAAAGGAGATTATTGCTGGTTTAAAGGTTCAATGTCAGGACATTGATAAACAGCAGGCTGAGCTTGAAGAAAGGAAGAAAGTGTTCTTGAAGATGATTGAAGGATTGGAAACTGATGAAATACCTGTCAAAGCTAGTGCAAATGTGGCTGCTACAGGTGATCAAAACAATGCAGATGAGGATGAAGATTATGAAACTGCTACAGATGAGGATGAAGCCTCTGATAGTAGTGATGCTGAATGATTTTGTAATCTGTTTAATATTTTACTGTACTTTGTTTTTTGGTTTGTGGGTGTATTTGTGCCCTGGGTTTTAGCACCTTCTGAGTGCATGGTCTGTACTTTTAATTCTGCACTTTGGATACTTAACTTTCCTGTTTTGGCACATTTTGTGGCTAAAAAGGGGGAGTAGTACTTTGATTTGTTTGTTTCTGCTACATGTTGTTGTGTCTTTTGTTATGACATGTTTTTAAGTAGCAGTAAGCAAGTATTCAGGGGGAGTAAAATTTTTTTTTACCCTGAGATGATGCACAAGCTGATGAAGTCAGGGGGAGTTTGCTACTGAATGGATGCTGCCCTGATTGGACGAACATGTGCTAGAAGATGTGCTCCCATATGTCACAACACCTTTTATGCCATATGACATATGATATATATTTTTGCTCTGATACCACGTTTTATTTTGCTCGAGGCTAATTGATGATAACTCCGCTGCTGCTGCCTCTGATGCATATATTTTCACCTATGTGAAATTTTGCTCTAACATCCTTCTTTTGTGTGATCATGGTGATTTGAAGGATTGCGCTTTTATATCTCTCAAAGGTGATTAAAATGGTCTGTAATTGTTTTAGCCAAAAATTGCCAAAGGGGGAGATTGTTGGATATTTGAAATTGGCCTAATTTTGCTAAAACAAATATGCTAACAAGATGTTGGAAAACATGTTACAACATCCTCTTTGCTGAAGGAAATCTCGCGCATTTATAGGAGTATCTTCTATATATGGAAATCCACTTTAAAAGCACGCGTAATGGAGATCTGATCTGATCAGGAGTTTTAAGGATAAGACAGACTTAATGGTACAACGGTATGATCACAATTATCCTATAAAGTCCTTAAACACTTTTGGAAAGTTTATATACATTCTTGATGAAGATCAAAAGAGAATCAGATCACCTTTTATGAGCTACAAGGAGCGTCCTACGAGTAATGAAGAAAGAGGAGCGTGCTAGATCATTATATATACGAAGACCAAGTTCAAGACTAAGCATCTCATTGAAAAGTATTAGTTACACATATTGAGTCTTTGTTGAGTCTTTTATTATTTGATTGTAATTCTTGCTTGTGGATTCTATAACACGAGTTAAGAAGTGAGTTTATTATTTTAAGGTTACTCCTAAGCTTTGAAGTACGGAGTTTACCGTGTGTGATTCACTTGAAGCTTTTAAGCAAAAGTGAAGTAGTGTCTTGGTAAGTTGTTGCCACATCATTCCCAACATTGTATAAACAACACAGGTTGTGTTGTGTGAGTGGAAGTGAGATGGGATCTCATGTCTAGGAGTTCCTAGGCAGAAGTTGCATGAGTAGTGTCGAGGTTATAAGGCGTAAACCAGGGGTTTGCTGGAGGTCTTAGTGTAAGGCGTAAATCCTAGGGTTTGCTGGAGGTCTTAGTAACTAGAGCTATTAGTGGATTTCCTTCCTGGATTGGTATCCCCCAGAGTAGGCAGTTGGCTGAACTGGGTTAACAATTACTTGTGTCATTTATTTATTTTTCTGTCAGTTTTGATATGTTATATAAGATGTGCCAACAATAGAAAACAACATTGTTCACAAAGTAGTTGTTGGGACATCTTAGGCAACATCATTCTAGTGATACCAGAATTTCAATTTTTAAATCAATTTTGTTCCAACAATCTCCCCCTTTTTGATGATGACAAACATAAGTATTAATTGACAATTGTTATTAAATTAACTTATCATGTTTCTCTTAGGTTTATGAGGTTTGCAAGCTCCCCCTAAGATTGATACTCCATAAAGCCTAAACTTTAAGTTTTATCCATGATATTTTAATTTAGTATAAGATTTAAGTAGTTTAAAGTAAAACAAATTTCATATTTTTCTTCAGAGTGAGAGGTTTGCAAGCTCTCCCCCTGAGTCTCATAAGGCTAAGTTAAAATTGCACTTTTAACTTGTCCTTACTTATGAATTTTGTTTTCAGTTTTAAAATACGTAATCTCCGCATTGAAATACGTTAAACAACAAAAGATAACTTTTAATAACTTAACAAACAAAAGTAACAAAAGTGGTTTCAGCTTTTTGAAACTTATCAACTTATCAATTAATGCGTAACTACTCCCCCTTTTGTCATTATCAAAAAGTAAAAAAAATTTAGATAACCAAGACAGTCAAAGAAGGAAATTGGTTGTTACAAAGGTGAATTTATTTCAAAAGCGAAAACCAACGCGCCAAAAAGTCTATAAAAGGTGAACTTAGTTAACAAACAGTCTTCACAACAACATATAAACAATTATATCAAGAAGAATCAAGAAGAATGAAAAGATTTAGTGCTCGTATCGCTGAAATTCGCAAAAGAAAGGAGGAAGAGCGAGAAGAAGAAGAAAATAATAAAGAAGACAATAAGAAACCACAAGATGCTGAAATTATAGTCATCTCATCAGACTCTGAAGCTGAGGAAGATGAAGTTGACGCCGACTATGCTGAATTCTTGGCTGGCTATGTTCCAGAAGAAGAACAAGACGAAGAAGAAGAAGAGCAGAACCTAGATCCTATAGAAATTTCATCAGAGGATGCTGAGGAGAAATCTGAGATTTCTTCTGAGTATTATCCATCTGACTAGGATTAGGTCGTCTTTTTCTTTTTTTTTTTTTGCCAATGTACTCAGCATTTTCAGAGCATCAATAAAAAATTTTCTTTTAAAATTCTACTTGTGTTCTTATTTTCTTGTTTATCTTAAAAATATAAATTTAAGCGACACACACAAAAAAAAAATAACAAACCAAATAACTAAGTTAAAATCCAAAATAAAATTGTTCAGAAGATATCAAAGATAAATAAAACATAAATAACATAAAGTGCATAGAAGCCTAGGGTTTTTGAAGAAAAGCTAAGAGGATGTCAAATTTCTCGTTCAGGGAGTCCACTTTGGAGTCAAGCTTATCAACCTTGGACTCTAGGTTCTGATGATTTGATCTGTGCCTCTCAAGAGCTTCTTGTTGTTGCCTCAATGCATCCTGAAGAACCCTTAGCTGATCTGAATCCATAGGAGCTTTTCCTTTATCAGAGGAGGATTCACCATCCTCTTGATAATCAATCATGAGAACATCAGCATCCGGAGCATCCTCTTGGTTCAGCTCATCAGCTTGTTGAGCAAGCCTTGCAGCAGCTTCAGCTAGTCGTTCATCTTCAATCCTCTGATCTTCAAGACTAACTTTAAACTCTTGTTTAGGTTGAACCAACTTGGTGTCTATGAGATGCATCTTTGTTAGGAAGCTTGCATTCAGAACTTCTGGAGAGAACTTCTGAGTCACAAGTTCTGGGTAGAACTTCTTCAGATTCTGAATGATGTGACCTTGGAAGAGAAGATCTGAAAGCAGTCTAGGATAAACAATTGTTGTTTTCCTCTAAGACTTGCTTAAGAAGATGGCTTCACAGATCCTCTCAAAGAAGTATTTACCCAAATTGACTTTCCTTTCAGTCAGAAGGAAGTATATCAGATGACGATGAGGCCATGAGATAGTATCAGTACCACCAACTCTTGGACTGATAGTTGATAAAATAATCTTGAATAAAACCCTACATTCGTCTGTCAGACCTTTAACCTTTCCCTTCATCTTCATATCAATGCACATCCTGTGCAGAAGTTCTTCTCTGAATCTTGTATCCTTCTCAAAATCATCCAGCACTAAGCCAGAGTTATCCAAACCCAGCAAAGAATTAAAGTGAATTGGAGAGAAAGTGAGATTGATACCACAGATGTTAGACCTAATCTGTGTACCAGTGAACTCCAATAAACCCATCTCCTTCCTAGTTTTTCTTTTCAGACTAGGATCTCTTTCAATAGCTGCAAGTTCTTCTTGCTTAGCTTCATACTTAGAGAAGACTCTTGCTTTCATCCAGAATTTCTTCAAGAGATCTGGATAGATAGGACCATTCAACATGTCGAAGTACTTATCCCATCCTTGAGCAGAGAAATACGGCTTCACATCAAACCCATTTTCCTTCAAGCTATCAAAGTCGACCATCTTCTTAGGTAGTAACGTCAGTTGAGACTCTGGGAATTCTATCTCGTTCCCAACAATCTGAAGATGTTTGAACATGAACGGAGGGATCTTTGTTGAAGAAGAAGAAGAACCAGCCATGATGGAGTTTAGGTAAGGGTAGGAACTAATGAGAGAGAAAGAAGATTTTTGTTGGAGGTTTAGAGAGAAAAGAAAGTGTAGGTTGTGAAAGTGAAAAGTGTGCAAGTGTATTGTGTAAGTTTATTTAAATGCGTACAGTTAACACAAAAATGGCAAATTTGGGAAGTTACGCTTATTGACAAAAATTTGAATACTAAAAGTCATCATTAACCACCCACTACCTGACACACGTAGACCACGTGCAGAAGTTTACTTGGTAACTGCTATTTTAATGGACAACTGTTCAGCAGCGAATGCTAAACGTTTTCCACTTAAATAGTTCAGAGCCTCTGAGTTTTAAAATAATCTATCAGAGTTAAGTATTTCAGAGCTTGTGTTTCATATGTTCTGAGTCATAAGTTCTGACATACATAACCTCTTACACTTTAATTGCCAAAAAAATTTTCATTCAGAGATTGAAAACATGTTCAGATGTTTCTTTATAAAATCAAATCTTTCAACAGGTAAGGCTTTAGTAAATATGTCAGCCCATTGATTTTCAGTATCAACAAACTTAATATCTATAATGCCTCTCTGAACATAATCTCTGATAAAATGGTGTTTTATTTCAATATGTTTGGCTCTAGAGTGTAGGATAGGATTTTTAGATAAATGAATGGCTGCAGTGTTATCACAATATAAAGGAATATTGTGACTGCTTACCTGATAATCTTCTAGCTGATATTTTAACCAGAGTAGTTGTGTGCAACACTTAGCTGCTGAAATGTATTCTGCTTCTGCTGTAGACAAAGCTATAGTAGTTTATCTTTTACTAGCCCAGGAGATAAGGTTTTCACCAACAAATTGACAATTGCCACTTGTGGATTTTCTTTCAATTTTATCTCCAGCATAGTCAGCATCACAGAATCCATTTAGCACATAATCATTGGATTTCTTATAGAGAATTCCAAGATTAGTTGTTCCTTTCAGATACCTAAAGATTCTCTGTACAGCAGTAAGATGAGATTCTCTAGGATCTGACTGGAATCTAGCACATAAACAAACACTGAATAAAATATCTGGCCTAGAGGCTGTCAAATAGAGTAAGGAACCAATCATACCTCTGTAGACCTTTTGGTCTACTTTTCCTTCATCTTCTGTCTTGCTCATGTTGGTAGTTGAATGCATAGGAGTGTTCATTATCTTGCAATCATCTAGATTGAACTTCTTCAGAAGTTCTTTGGTATATTTTGATTGATGAACATAAGTTCCTTCCTTCTTCTGATTGATTTGTATTCCAAGAAAGAACTTCAATTCTCCCATCATGCTCATTTCAAATTCATCCTGCATTATCTTAGAGAAATTCTTGCACAAGGAAGCATTAGTTGAACCAAAAATAATATCATCAACATAAATTTGAATGATCAAAATATCTTCTTTGGTTGTTTTTCTAAAGAGTGTGCAGTCAACCTTCCCTTTCTCAAAACCCTTTTCAAGAAGGAAATTACTGAGTCTATCATACCAAGCTCTTGGAGCTTGTTTCAGACCATACAGTGATTTCTTCAATCTGAAAGCATGTTCTGGGTTTGAGACATCTTCAAAACCAGGAGGTTGCTTAACATACACTTCTTCAGAAATAAAACCATTTAAGAAGGCACTTTTGACATCCATCTGATACAAAGTTATTCCATGATTAACAGCATAAGATAGAAGTAACCTGATAGCCTCAAGTCTAGCAACTGGTGCAAAGGTTTCAGTATAGTCAATCCCCTCTTGCTGACTATAACCTTGTGCAACCAATCTAGCCTTGTTTCTTACCACTTCACCTTGTTCATTCAGCTTGTTTCTGAATACCCATTTTGTTCCAATAATGTTCTTGTGTGAAGGTTTGGGCACTAGAGTCCATACATCATTCCTTTGAAATTGATTCAGCTCTTCTTGCATTGCTACTATCCAAGCATCATCTTTCAGAGCTTCATCAACCTTTGAAGGTTCCATCATTGAGATAAGACCAACTAAAGATTCCTCATTTCTCAGTTGAGATCTTGTCTTCCTTGGACTATCCTTATTGCCTAAGATCAGTTCCTCTGGATGTGATGATTTGTATTTGAAAGTGTTTCTAGGGGGTTCATCATCTTCAGACTCATCAACAGCAGGTTCAGTAGCTGCTTCAGTTCTTTGTTGTTCAGAGTCTGTAGGAACTGTCATGTTCAGAGGTTCTTCAGAGAATGGATGTTCTGAGTAATTTGGAATATCTGAATACTGATCCTCTGATACCTGAAATCTAGATAAACCTTCCACAAGCTCTGACACTTGGTTAGGCTCTTTGTCATCAAACTTGACATGCATAGTTTCTTCCACAGTGTGTGTTTCAGAAATATACAGTCTGTATGCTTTTGAGCGTTCAGAGTATCCTATAAAGATACCCTTATAACCTCTAGCATCAAATTTCTTTAGATGGACTTTGTTGTTTAAAATGTAACAAGTACATCCAAACTGATGAAAATAAGAAATGTCAGGTTTTCTTCCTTTGAACAATTTATAAGCAGTTTTGTTCAACTGAGATCTGATATAGATTCTATTTTGAACATAACATACTGTGTTTACAGCTTCTGCCCATAAAAACTTTGCTACATTAGTTTCATGCATCATGGTTCTGGCCATTTCTTGCAGAGTTCTATTCTTCCTTTCTACAACCCCATTTTGTTGAGGAGTTCTAGGAGAAGAGAATTCATGCAGAATGCCATATTTTTCACAGAAATTTTCAAAAGGTTCATTTTCAAATTCTCCACCATGATCACTTCTAACTTTTAAAATAGTGTAGCCTTTTTCATTTTGAATTTGTTTGCAGAAGATGCTAAACTCATCATAAGCTTCATCTTTTGTTCTTAGGAATTTTACCCAAGTCCATCTACTGTAATCATCAACAATTACTAATCCATACTTCTTTCCATTGATAGAGGCAGTGTTAACTGGCCCAAACAGGTCAATGTGAAGAAGTTCCAATGGTCTTGAGGTAGAAACAATGTTTTTAGGTTTAAAAGATGATTTTGTAATCTTTCCTTTTTGACAAGAACCACAAAGTGTGTTTGAGTGATATTTGATTTTTGGTAAACCTCTGACAAGGTCAAGCTTGCTAAGCTTAGAGATTAACCTCCAGTTAGCATGGCCTAACCTCTTATGCCAGATCCATTTTTCTTCACTCAAGGTCAGAAGACACACAACTTTTTGTTCATTCAAATCAGACAGATTTATTTTATAAACATTGTTCTTTCTCAGACCTTTGAATACAATGGAGTTATCAGATTGTTTAGTTACAGTACATGATTCCTTATTAAAGACAACTACATAACCATTGTCGCAAAATTGACTTATGCTCAATAGGTTATGTTTGAGTCCATCAACTAACCAAACATCATTAATAGATAGGGAAGAATTACCTACTGTACCTGTACCTATTATCTTTCCTTTTTGATTGCCTCCAAAGCCAACAGAGCCTCCCTCTTTCAGAGTCAACTTAGAAAATAGTTGTTTGTCACCAGTCATATGCCTTGAACATCCACTATCCAGGTACCATGAATGATTCATGATACTTCTTTGAGTGGTAGGCTGTATGAGAAACAACTTTAATCATTGCGGTAGAATTCTTCATCACAATTAATGATAAAGTCATCCCAGTATTCTTCCTCTTCACTTCTCAAGTTCTGATTGTTAACTTGAGAACTTGTCAGCCATTTGTCTAGGACATAAGCCCTTCTTCCTTTGCATAGGACTTGTTTCCATGCTCTAGGTAGGACATATCCTTTCCTAGTTGGTAAATCTGAATGGTACATTATTTCAGCTTTTGGTACCCATCTTCTGGGTCCACGCTTGTTAGTCCACAAATGCTTACTATGTTGTTTAGTGTTAGAGAAAGATCTTGGTTTGGAATAATAACCTTTTTGAAACTTTTTCTTTGTTTGAGATCTGTTATTATTCCAGGATTTGGATTGTTTATGATTCCAGGGTTTGTATTTATCACCAATCCTTTGTTCTGATTGGTTATATCTACTGACTCTAGAATCATAAATAATCTGAGTCCTATATTGCATCTGAGGTTTGGAGTTTGAATTTTTTCTTTTAAGAACTTCTGAGTCTTTAGATTGACTAGCCTCAGGTACTGAAGTTCCTTTGGTTCCAGAATTTGAAGTCTCAGATTTTGAAGTTTTCAGAACATCTGAACTAATATTCTCAGGTTCTGAATAACTTCTATCTTCTGAACTTTTCTTTCCAGATCCTGAAGAACTTGGTTCCTCTGAGCTGTCAACTTCTAATTTTCTCAGATCATCATCCTCATTTTCAAAAGTACCAGGATTCTTTCCCTCTTCACTTGGTGGAACAACATAATAAACCCAAGATTTTCCAACCTTTTTGGCAACGGTCTTCAGCTTTGAATATGTTCTACCATATTCATAGCCAAGTCCTTCTCCTCTATGTCTCAACACATTATAAATTCTATTTGCAGCTTTGCTCTTCCCAAGGTTGAGATGCACAAACTGTTGAAGAGCTATTTCTTACTCATCAATAGGTTTGTGACATACAGCACAACCCTTTTCAAAGTCAATCACTCTATTCAGAGTTTCTTGATATAGACCTTGAAAATGGTCTGTCTGTTCAGTCAGAGTGTTAAGCTTTTCTTGCAAAACTTTTTGTTTACTTAACACTCTGAGATGTTTCTCAATGACCTTGTTAAGTGCAGTTATAAGTTGAGATTTAGAACAGTCAGAAAATACCTCATCTGTAACTTCTGAATCTGATTCTGATTCATCCTCTGAGTCTGCATCTGAGTCAGTTGAAGCCATTAGGGCTAGATTTGCCTCTTCCTCTTCCTCAACTTCTTCCTCAGATGATAGCTCTTCAAAAGTAGCCATCAGACTCTTTTTCAATTTGCTCTTAAATTGTTGCTTCTTTGAGCTGTATCTTTTGCTTTTGTCTTTGGCAGACATTTCTGGACAGTCAGCAATAAAGTGTCCTGGCTTCTTACAGTTGAAGCAGTTCTTCTGATCATCCTTTTTGCTGACAAAATTTCTGGAGCTGTTTCCTCTGAAATTTCTTTTGTTAAACCTGTTCCATTGCTGAAACTGTTGGAACAAAATTGATTTAAAAATGTTTGCCCCTAAATCTATAAAGGTTTTGATGATAACAAAGTATTAATAAACAATTGGAAGGACTAAAAATTTATTTTAAGTGCGCAGATATAAGCATCAGATAAGCTCTGAGTGAAGCTCAGAGGATGTGAATTCAGAAGTTCACAAGCGCTCAGAAGATGTTGGACTTCAGAAGTTACAACCTTCAGATGATGAAGTCTTCAGAACTTCTTGAGTGACTAAAGTTTCATCAACCTCTGAAGATCTTTTTGAAAGCTGTAAAGATTCCCTTTGCAAGTCAACTCTTCTACCAATGAAGAAAAGGACCTTTCAAGCCTGATCAGCTCAGCTACTCTCGTTTTGTCTGTCCTAACTTGAGAACGTGGGTCTTCAGACTTGTTAGCTGAATAAGGAAAGTCCACTCTGCAGTAGTCAAAGTATCTGAAACTCTTACTCAGTTTAGATACAAACAAACTGCATCAAGACAGACTGCTTGAAGACAAAAGATCATCAACTCCAACGGCTCTTTTTGCAACGACTCTTTTCTGGTGGTATATATACTAGAAGGATCAGCTGCATTAAAAAAAGAATTATCAAGGATTGAACGTGCGCTGAACAAACTCTGAATTCTGTGTATACAAGCTCTGAACCTCTTTTCAAGTGTTTTTGCACTTTAGTCAAATACTCTGTATTCTGTGTATTTGCTCTCTTTAGGTTCATCTAAGAGCATTTGTATATTTTCATATACTTTACTATTACTTGAGGAAACTTAAGCTTGTGTGCTTAAGTGTGAAGTCTCTTGCTTGTGTGCTTGAGCATTGTTGTGAAGTCTCTTGCTTGTGTGCTTGAGCATTGTTGAGAAGTCTCTTGCTTGTGTGCTTGAGCATTGTTGAGAAGTCTCTTGCTTGTGTGCTTGAGCAGGTGTAATCTTGTGTGATTATAGTGAAATCTCTTGGAAGTGCAAGGGGACTGGACTACTCTCGTTTTGTGAGAGGAACCAGTATAAATTGCTTGTGTGATCTCTCTCTCTCTCTCTTAACTTGTTTTATTGTGTTATTTATCCGCTGCTGTTGTAGTTAAGAACTTGAAAAAGTTTTAAACTTGACTAAAACACAATTCAACCCCCCCTTCTTGTGTTTTCACACCTTCAATTGGTATCAGAGCTCTGGTCTGTTACTTTCACTTAACAGTGAGACAGTAAAGATCTTGTGAGAACACTATGTCTGGAGGAGACGATAGTAGTACTAGAACAACCGGTGAAGCCGGTGAGGCCAGTGGTGCTGGTGGTGGTCCTAGAAATGCCTTTGGTTTTGACTACTTAAGTAATGAATCACATGAACATAGTGGCAATAGAAAAGCCCCTATATTCAATGGTGATGCATCATTATTTGAGTGGTGGAAGGAAAGACTGTATAGCAATATTACTGCTATTGATCATGAGTTGTGGGATTTGGTTGAGCTGGGAGTAACTTTTGAAAACTTAAATGAACATGGAAGATTGTCCATTGAGCATAGAAAGTTACTCACACCAGCTAACTTAAAAACCTACACTAAGCATCATAGAGTAAAGGACATTGTTGTTGGTGCTATTAGACATGAGGATTATGTCAGAATAGAGAACAAGTCTACTGCTAAATCTATCTTTGATTCTATGTGTGCTACCTATGATGGTAATGAAAAGGTTCAAGAGGCTAAGGCTAGTCTCTTGATAAGGCAATATGAACTATTCACTATGCAACAAGATGAAAACATTGAGACTATGTTTACAAGGTTTCAAATCCTTGTATCTGGTCTTAAAGCTCTTAAGAGAAGTTATTCCACCTATGACCATGTTCAGAAGATTCTGAGAAGTCTTCCTATTGCTTGGAGACCTAAGGTCACTGCAATAGAGGAAGCTCAAAATCTCAAGACTCTGAGTCTTGAGGCTCTGATAAGCAATCTCAGAAGCCATGAGATGGTTCTGAACGCTGACTCATAAGCTAAGAAGAAGTCCAAGTCTGTAGCTTTACAGTCAACTAGGACTCCTTCTAAAGCTCTTAAGACTCAGCTTCTTGACATTGAGGAGGAATCTTCTGCAGATGGTCAAGAGGAGGAAATGGGTGAAGATGAGTTTGCTTTATTCACCAAGTTTCAGCAATGGAACAGATTTAACAAAAGAAATTTCAGAGGTAACAGCTCCAGAAATTTTGTCAGCAAAAAGGATGATCAGAAGAACTGCTTCAACTGTAAGAAGCCAGGACACTTTATTGCTGATTGTCCAGAAATGTCTGCTAAAGACAAAAGCAAAAGATACAGCTCAAAGAAGCAACAATTCAAGAGCAAATTGAAAAAGAGTCTGATGGCTACTTTTGAAGAGCTATCATCTGAGGAAGAAGTTGAGGAAGAAGAAGAGGCAAATCTAGCCCTGATGGCTTCAACTGACTCAGATGCAGACTCAGACGATGAATCAGAATCAGATTCAGAAGTAACTGATGAGGTATTTTCTGACTGCTCTAAATCTCAACTTATAACTGCACTTAACAAGGTCATTGAGAAACATCTCAGAGTGTTAAGTAAACAAAAAGTTTTACAAGAAAAGCTTAACACTCTGACTGAACAAGCAGAACATTTTCAAGGTCTATGTCAAGAAACTCTGAATAGAGTAAATGACTTTGAAAAGGGTTGTGCTGTTTGTCACAAACCTATTGATGAGCAGGAAATAGCTCTTCAACAGTTTGTGCATCTCAACCTTGGGAAGAGCAAAGCTGCTAATAGAATTTATAATGTTTTGAGACATAGAGGAGAAGGACTTGGCTATGAATATGGTAGAACATATTCAAAGCTAAAGACCTTTGCCAAAAAGGTTGGAAAATCTTGGGTTTATTATGTTGTTCCACAAAGTGAAGAGGGAAAGAATCCTGGTATTGTTGAAAATGACAATGATGATCTGAGTGATTTAGAAGCTGACAGCTCAGAGGAACCTAGTTCCTCAGGATCTGGAAAGAAAAGTTCAGAAGATAGAAGCTGTTCAGAACCTGAGAACATCAGTTCAGAGGTTCTGAAAGCTTCAACATCTGAGACTTCAAATTCTGGATCCAAAGGAACTTCAGTACCTGAAGTTAGTCAATCTAAAAGATCAGAAGTTTTTAAAAGAAAAAATTCTAAATCTCAAATGAAGTACAGGACTCAGATTATTTATGATTCTAGAGTCAGTAGATATAATCAATCAGAACATGGGATTGATGATAAATACAAACCCTGGAATCATAAACAATCCAAATCCTGGAATTATAACAGATTTCAAAAGAAAAGGTTTCAAAAAGGTTATTATTCCAAACCAAGATCTTTCTCTAACACTAGACAACATAGTAAGCGTGTTTGGACTAACAAGCGTGGACCCAGAAGATGGGTACCAAAAGCTGAAATAATGTATCATTCAGATTTACCAACTAGGAAAGGATATGTCCTACCTAGAGTGTGGAAACAAGTCTTATGCAAAGGAAGAAGGGCTTATGTCCTAGACAAATGGCTGACAAGTTCTCAAGTTAACAATCAGAACTTGATGAATGAAGAGGAAGAATACTGGGATGACTTTATCATTAACCTTGATGAAGAGTTCTATCGCAATGATTAAAGTTGTTTCTCATACAGCCTGCCACTCAAAGAAGTATCATGAAACACTCATGGTATCTGGATAGTGGATGTTCAAGGCATATGACTGGTGACAAACAACTATTTTCCAAGCTGACTATGAAAGAAGGAGGATCTGTTGGCTTTGGAGGCAATCAAAAAGGAAAGATAATAGGTACAGGTACAGTAGGTAATTCTTCCCTATCTATTAATGATGTTTGGTTAGAAGATGGACTCAAACATAACTTATTGAGCATAAGTCAATTTTGCGACAATGGTTATGTAGTTGTCTTTAATTAGGAATCATGTACTGTGTCTAAACAATCTGATAACTCCATTATATTCAAAGGTCTGAGAAAGAACAATGTTTATAAAATTAATCTTTCTGATTTGAATGAACAAAAAGTGATGTGTCTTTTGACCTTGAGTGAAGAAAAATGGATCTGGCATAAGAGGTTAGGCCATGCTAACTGGAGGTTAATCTCTAAGCTTAGCAAGCTTGACCTTGTCAGAGGTTTACCTAAAATCAAATATCACTCAAACACACTTTGTGGTTCATGTCAAAAAGGAAAAATTACAAAATCTTCTTTTAAACCTAAGAACATTGTCTCTACCTCAAGACCATTGGAACTTCTTCACATTGATCTTTTTGGGCCAGTTCACACTGCCTCTATCAATGGAAAGAAGTATGGATTAGTGATTGTTGATGACTACAGTAGATGGACTTGGGTAAAATTCCTAAGAACAAAAGATGAAGCTTATGATGAGTTTAGCATCTTCTGCAAACAAATTCAAAATGAAAAAGGCTACACTATTTTAAAAGTTAGAAGTGATCGTGGTGGAGAATTTGAAAATGAACCTTTTGAAAACTTTTGTGAAAAATATGGCATTCTGCATGAATTCTCTTCTCCTAGAACTCCTCAACAAAATGGGGTTGTAGAAAGGAAGAATAGAACTCTGCAAGAAATGGCCAGAACCATGATGCATGAAACAAATGTAGCAAAGTTTTTATGGGCAGAAGCTGTAAACACAGCATGTTATGTTCAAAATAGAATCTATATCAGATCTAAGTTGAACAAAACTGCTTATGAATTGTTCAAAGGAAGAAAACCTGATATTTCTTATTTTCATCAGTTTGGATGTACGTGTTACATCTTAAATAACAAAGTCCATCCAAAGAAATTTGATGCTAGAGGTTATAAGGGTATCTTTATAGGATACTCTGAACGCTCAAAAGCATACAGACTGTATATTTCTGAAACACATACTGTGGAAGAAACTATGCATGTCAAATTTGATGACAAAGAGCCTGACCAAGTGTCAGAGCTTGTGGAAGGTTTGTCTAGATTTCAGGTATCAGAGGATCAATATTCAGATATTCCAAACTACTCAGAACATCCATTTTCTGAAGAACCTCTGAACATAACAGTTCCTACAGACTCTGAACAACAAAGAACTGAAGCAACTGCTGAACCTGATGTTGATGAGTCTGAAGATGATGAGCCCCCAAGAAATACCTTCAAATACAAATCATCACATCCAGAGGAACTGATCTTAGGCAACAAGGATAGTCCAAGGAAGACAAGATCTCAACTGAGAAATGAGGAATCTTTAGTTGGTCTTATCTCAATGATGGAACCTTCAAAGATTGATGAAGCTCTGAAGGATGATGCTTGGATTGTAGCAATGCAAGAAGAGCTGAATCAATTTCAAAGGAATGATGTATGGACTCTAGTGCCCAAACCTTCACACAAGAACATTATTGGAACAAAATGGGTATTCAGAAACAAGTTGAATGAACAAGGTGAAGTGGTAAGAAACAAGGCTAGATTGGTTGCACAAGGTTATAGTCAACAAGAGGGGATTGACTATACTGAAACCTTTGCACCAGTTGCTAGACTTGAAGCAATCAGGTTACTTCTATCTTATGCTGTTAATCATGGAATAACCTTGTATCAGATGGATGTTAAGAGTGCCTTCTTAAATGGTTTTATTTCTGAAGAAGTGTATGTTAAGCAACCTCCTGGTTTTGAAGATGTCTCAAACCCAGAACATGTTTTTAAATTGAAGAAATCACTGTATGGTCTGAAACAAGCTCCAAGAGCTTGGTATGATAGACTTAGTAATTTCCTTCTTGAAAAGGGTTTTGAGAAAGGAAAGGTTGACTGCACACTCTTTAGAAAAACAACCAAAGAAGACATTTTAATCATTCAAATTTATGTTGATGATATTATCTTTGGTTCAACTAATGCTTCCTTGTGCAAGAATTTTTCTAAGATAATGCAGGATGAATTTGAAATGAGCATGATGGGAGAATTGAAATTCTTTCTTGGAATTCAAATCAATCAGAAGAAGGAAGGAACTTATGTTCATCAATCAAAATACACCAAAGAACTTCTGAAGAAATTCAACCTAGATGACTGCAAGATAATGAACACTCCTATGCATTCAACTACCAACATGAGCAAGTCAGAAGATGAAGGAAAAGTAGATCAAAAGGTCTACAGAGGTATGATTGGTTCCTTACTCTATCTGACAGCCTCTAGACCAGATATTTTATTCAGTGTATGCTTATGTGCAAGATTCCAGTCAGATCCTAGAGAATCTCATCTTACTGCTGTAAAGAGAATCTTTAGGTATCTGAAAGGAACAACTAATCTTGGACTTCTCTATAAGAAATCCAATGATTATGTGCTAAATGGATTCTGTGATGCTGACTATGCTGGAGATAAAATTGAAAGAAAATCCACAAGTGGCAATTGTCAATTTGTTGGTGAAAACCTTATCTCCTGGGCTAGTAAGATACAAACTACTATAGCTTTGTCCACAGCAGAAGCAGAATACATTTCAGCAGCTAAGTGTTGTACACAACTACTCTGGTTAAAATATCAGCTAGAAGATTATCAGGTAAGCAGTAACAATATTCCTTTATATTGTGATAATACTGCAGCCATTCATTTATCTAAAAATCCTATCCTACACTCTAGAGCCAAACATATTGAAATCAAACACCATTTTATCAGAGATTATGTTCAGAGAGGCATTATAGATATTAAGTTTGTTGATACTGAAAATCAATGGGCTGATATATTTACTAAAGCTTTACCTGTTGAAAGATTTGATTTTATTAAGAAACATCTGAACATGTTTTCAATCTCTGAATGAAAAATTATTTTTTTTTGGCAATTAAAGTGTAAGAAGTTATGTATATCAGAACTTATGATTCAGAACATCTGAAACACAAGCTCTGAAGTACTTAACTCTGATAGAGAATTTTAAATATCTCAGAGGCTCTGAACTATTTTAAGTGGGAAACGTTTAGTATTCACTGCTGAACAGTTGTTCATTAAAATAGCAGTTACCGAGTAAATTTCTGCACGTGGTCTACGTGTGTCAGGTAGTGGGTGGTTAATGATGATTTTTGGTATTCAACTTTTTGTCAATTAGCGTAACTTCCCAAATTTGCCATTCTTGTGTTAACTGTATTCATTTAAATAAACTTACACAATACACTTGCACACTATTCACTCTCACAACCTACACTTTCATTTTCTCTCTAAACCTCCAACAAACTTTCTTTCTCTCTCGTTAGTTTCCAAACCCTACCCTAATCTCCAACAATGGCTGGTGCTTCGTCTTCTTCGTCAACTAAGATTCCACCATTTATGTTCAAGAACCTTCAGATTGTTGGGAACGAGATGGAATTTCCAGAATCTGAACTCACGTTTCTGTCAGAAAAGATGGTTGATTTCGACGGTCTACAAGCTAATGGTTTCGACGTTAAAAAGTACTTTATCACTCAGGGATGGGATAAGTACTTCGACATGCTTAATGGTCCTATTTATCCAGATTTGCTGAAGAAATTCTGGATGAAGGCTAAGGTTTTTGACAAGCATGAAGCTAAGAAGGAAGAACTTGCTGCAATTGAGAGGAATCCTAGTCTGAAGGGTAAAACTAGGAAGGAAATGGGTCTGCTGGAATATACAGGTGTACAGATTAGGTCTAATATCTGTGGGATGAACATGGCATTCTCGCCTATTCATTTTAATGCTCTGCTTGGTCTGCCTAACTCTGGGATAGAATTAGATGTTTTTGAAAAGGATACAAGATACAGAGATGATCTTCTGCATCTCATCTGCACAGACTTCTCCTTGAAAGGGAAAGTAAAAGGATTGACTGATGAATGTAGAGTTCTCTTCAAGATCATCCTAGCAACTATCAGTCCAAGGGTTGGAGGGACTGATACAATCTCCTGGACTCATCGTCATCTGCTGTATTTCCTTCTAACGGGAAAGAAGGTGAATCTTGGAGACTACTCTTTTGAAAGGATATGTGAAGCAATCTTTGCTAGCAAATCTCAGAGGAAAACAACTATTGTTTATCCTAGGCTGCTATCAGACCTTCTGCATCAAGGTCATGTTGTTCAGAACTTAAAGAAATTTCATCCAGAACTTGTGGAGAAGAAGTTCTCGCCTGAAATTCTACATGCCAGTTTCCTTACCAAGATGCGTCTTATTTCTACAAAGCTAGTTCCACCTCCACAAGAATTATCTGCTCGTCTTGAAGATCGTTTGTATGTGGATGGATATCCGATTATTTCAGAAGCTGATGCTGAGCACATCATTCAGGACTATTTGGAAGTGCTCAGAAAAGAAGGATTCATTGTTGATAGGAGTATGATTCCTCCTGCTCCTGCAAATCTGTATAACCCTTCTAGGAGACAGAAGAGAAAGGCTGAACCTCAAGCTGATCAACCTAAGCCAGATCTTTTGGCTCAGAAGAGGGTTAAGGTGGAGCAAGCTGATGCTGAAAAGAGAACAAAGAAGAAGCATGAAGAAATTGCAACCAAGGCTGCTGAAGGAGCTTCCAAAGAGCCTATAGTTGTTGAAGTTGACAGTTCATCTGAAGAGTCTGGATCTGAAGATGAGACTGAATCTGATGAAGAGACACTGGCTGAAAGACTTCGCAGAAGACCTGTTCCTGTTCCTAAAGGTAAAGGTAAGTCTTCTAAGTACATCTTTAATGAAACTGAGATTGGAATAGGTTACACCAAACCACTCAGAACTGTACTTCCAACCTCTGATATTCCAACCTCTGACAACCCTTTGTCTGAACTAGAGAAACATCTTAGTCCAGATCCTCTAAATAATCAAACCTTCACCCAGAAACCTTCATCACCCCCTAAACCTAAATCACCTCAACCTCAACCCCAAAAAGAAACACCTATCATCTCACCATCTGAACCTGAATCACTTATTCCTAACCCTGAACAAGCTTCAACCACAAAACAACCATCTCCAATTAAACCTGCTGAACCATCATCCCAACTTAAATCTCCTGAACAATCTAACCCTGAACCAACTTCTGAACCAATTCCTGAACCTCAACCTCAACCAAGTGCTGAATATACTTCTCCTAAGCGTATTCATACTTGTGCACCCAAGCCTTCAGAGGCAGAAGTTGTTATTGACAACCCTGCTACTGAAACACTAAACCTCTCTACCTTTCCCAATCCTTCACCCTCATCATCTAACCCTTTTAGTAATCTATCCACTCAGTTTCATGATGACTTGGTTAGATTATCTCTGTTAAAGGACAGGTTTTTAGTATGTCCTTCTGATGTGGACCTAGAAGTTTTAAGCATTAAGGCAAGGATTTGCAATGCTTTGGATGATGCTGCTGAAGAGATTAAGGCTGTCGTTGGAAGAAGAGATCTGGATGTTATAAGCTTCATGAAGGTCAGTCTGGCTAGGGCTGAGTTGAAGAGATTAACGTCCTTCAATCATGAAGAATCTGAGCGTGCTAAGCTTGAAGCCCTTGCTGCTACTGAACAACGTTTAAATGCTTTCAAGGTCTGCTGGATTGACTCCAAGTTATTTCAGAGTCTTGAAGCTCACAGGGTTGAGAAGGAACGTCTGGAAGAAGCTGCTGCTAGAGTTGCCCAGTTGGCAAATGAGCTACATCAAGAGGATGCCCCAGAAGAGGATGTACTGGATGTACTGAATCAGGATGATGTTCTGATGATCGATTATCCAGAGGAAGGTGAATCATCTGATAAAGGCAAGGCACCTTTGGTTGAAGAACAAGCACCTTTGATTGAAGATCAAGCTCCTGTGGTTGTTGATCAGTTGCAGATCTTTCAAGAAGCTCTGAGGGAGCAACAAGAAGGTTTAGAAAGACAAAGGACAGCTCACCTCAACCTGGAATCCAAAGTGGATGGTCTAGTTTCCAATGTGGGATCGCTGAATGACAAATTTGACCAACTCTTAGCTTTCCTTAAGAAACCCTAGGATTCTATGCACATTTTCTTTATGTTTTGTTTATGTTTTGCTTGATTATTTTTTTTCTGAACTTGTTATTCATATTTTTTTTTTGTCTACACAATTTCTTTTTGGATTTTCACTTAGTTATGTGGTTTGTTATTATTTTTTGTTTGTGCAAACTTTCTTTGATAAATAAGACCATAAGAACACAAGATGCTTTTAAAACGGAAATTTTTTATTAATGATCTAACCATGTTGAGTACATTGGTAAAAAGAAAAAGAAAAAGACAACCTAATCCTAATCAGATGGATAATACTCAGAAGAAATCTCAGATTTCTCCTCAGCATCCTCTGATGCAATTTCTATGGGAACATAGCTAGCCAAGAACTCAACATAGTCAGCATCATCTTCATTCTCTTCAGCTTCAGAATCTGATGAGATGATTATAATCTCAGCTTCTTGTGGTTTCTTGTTGTCTTCTTTATTTTTCTCATCTTCTTCGCGTTTTTCGTCTTCTTTCTTTCTCCGAAACTCTGCAATGCGTGAACTAAACCTTCTCATTCTTCCTAATCTCTCTTGATTTACTCGTTTATTCTTAGTTTTATGTGAAGAAGGCATGTTAACTCGTTCACCTTTTTATAAACTTTTAAGCGCGTTGTTTTTTGTCTTTGAAATAAATTCACCTTTGTAACAACCACTCTTTTTTTTTTGACTGTCTTGGTTATATAAACTTTCTTTTACTTTTTGATAATGACAAAAGGGGGAGTAGTTACGCATTAATTGATAAGTGATAAGTTTCAAAACTGAAACCACGCCTTTTATCTCGCTTTTATCCGTTAAGTTAAAAGTTGTTACTTTTAAGTTGTTTTACGTATTTCAATGCGGAGACTAAGTTAGTTGAAACTAAAATAAATTTCATAAGTAAGGATAAGTTAAAAGTGCAATTTTAACTTAGCCTTATGAGACTTGTAACGACCCGATTTTTAGTAAATCGATATTTTATATATTTGCATATATTTTGGGTTAGTGTTAAATATTTATTTACGCGACCTATGATTATTTAGCGCGAACTTAAGTTTGTGAGCGAAACCTTTGTCGTGTTAGTGGGCTTGGGCGTGTGATAGAAGCTTAGTGGGCTTAGGCAAGTTGGGCTTGAACCAAGAGAATTGGAGAGTAGTATAAGTACCAAGTCAAACCCATGAATAGGATCACAATTCATTTTTCATGAGAAGTGAGGTTTGTAAGCTTAGAAGCAAAGCAAGAACCCTAGGAGAGCAAGAAGAAGAACTCGAGCAAGGAGAAGAGATTTAGAGGCCAAGAATCATCATTCAATCCAAGGTGAGAGTGGTTAAGCATAAGCTTGGGTGATCCAAGAGAGGGGAGGTGTCTAGCCTCCATTCCTAAACTCTCTCATCCAATTTCTTTGGGGTTTGGGTGAAGTTTCTTTATCATAAACATGTCTTTTCATCTTAGTATGCTTAATGAACATCTAGGAGGGAATATGTTTATGTTTGATGATGGTTTTGCATGTTTATGCAACTTTGCTTATTTTGCAAGAAATTGACATGATTTTGTATGTGTGATGTGTTTTGGTGTTTTTGATTGTTGATTCATGTATATATGTATGGTATATACATGATTGATCACTTGTTATGCATTTATAACATGTTTAGATGTATTTTTGAGTGGAATCAATGTTAAACCGCCTTAGAAACTCAAGAACAGATATTTTCTGGTGTAGTTCGCTACGGATTCGCTACGGATTCGCTTAGCGAATAAGTTCGCTACGGATTCGCTACGGATTCGCTTAGCGAATAAGTTCGCTACGAGTTCGCTACATGTTCGCCATGTGCCTGTAACCCTCTGATGTAGTTCGCTACCTGTTCGCTACAGCGAACGTGTTCGCTACGTGTTCGCTACGTGTTCGCTACGGGTTCGCTCAGCGAACAGCTCTGTGACAGCAATTTTTGTTAATGTTTGTAAAGTGTGTGTATCCATGTATTTGGTTTCGTTTTGGTTTGGAATTATTATATGTTTAATAATTGTGTTGTGTAATGGCATTTATATAAAATGTCAAAGAAGAATATTAAGGTTTGTATACTTTAATAAAGAGGGATATCAGCTTGTCTGATAAAGAAGTAAGTTGGATTAGGTTATCCATTTGTGAGTTTACCATATGTTTGGTATTTGCATGACATTCATACATTCATGCATTATTTAGGGATTTCAGACTTGTCTGATAAAGAGGATATTGGGCTTGCCCAATAAAGAGGATATCAAAGGTCAGGTTCTTTGATAAAGACGATGGTACCACATGCATTAGTCGTGTCTAGGTTGGCATGACATTGAATGTTTGGCATTAGTCGCGTTTAAGTAAATGTGCATTTATTTGGTAAGTGTTATGTGAGTTCTTTGTGTTGTCCGAAACGACGTGAAACTATCTGGTTGTGTATTTGCGAGTAATTGTTTACTTGTTTTATTCTATTTGCTTATGTATGTGTGTGAGTTAGTTATGCATGATTAGGTCGGATATAGGTGCGTTTCTATATTCGTATGTATGTGATTATGTTTACTAACTCTCTACCTATTTGTTATGTGCTGGACCTTTGGGGGTTCAGGTATTCAGGTCGAGGTTTCGATCGAGCTTTAGCTGTAGATCGTTTTGGTGTGGAGCACTTTTGGTGAGGAGCTAGTGTAGGCTACCTTTGTATAGTTTTGTTAAGTTAGTTTGGTTGTGATGTATATTAGTGCTCTGGTAGTTGTAACATCGAGTCGGGGATCGTTTGTATTCCGTCGTATATCGATGCGAACATCTTGACTTATGTTTTATGTTAATGAATTATCTTTTGAACTATTATGTTCATTGCTTTGAAAATCCTTTATGTTATGTTTTCCGCTGCGACGTTTCGTGTCATGTGCACGATCGTTTTAGAAAATGTTTTTCAGTAGCGCTCCGGCTACTTATCTTTAAAAAGTTTTTAAGATCACGTTTTTAAGGGTAGTTAGTTCGGGGTGTTACAATAGTTGGTATCAGAGCAGGTCGGTTCATGTGAGCCATTAGGATTTTCTTTCTCTTGTATGAAGCATGTGTTGGGTACACTGTTAATACATTCTAACGTCGAGTTGTGATTCGTTCAGGAATCATGGCTGCTGCTAGGACCAACGCTCAGATTGCACAAGCTTTGACTGCTTTGACTACATTGGTGGTAAGAGATAATGACCCGGGAAGGGATAGTGAGAAAAGATTGGAAAGGTTTATGTCGCATAAACCGACTCTGTTTACCGGTGGCTATAACCCGGAGGGAGCTATCAAGTGGTTAGATGAGGTTGAGATCATCTTTGAAGCAATGGGTTGTTCTGAGGAGAACAAGACTACTTTGGGAACTTATGCCCTTAGAGAGGAGGCAATCGTTTGGTGGAGGAATGTGAGACTCAGGATAGGAGTGGACGGTGTTGCTATCGTTTGGGAAACTTTCAAAAGGGAATTTTTAAGGAAGTACTTTCCGGCTGATGTGAAGAATAAGAAAGTGATCGAGTTCATGGAGCTCAAGCAAGGAAATTTATCGGTCGCCGAGTATACGGCTAAGTTTGAAGCTTTGTGTGTGTTTAGTCCACACTACAACACGGTGGAAGCCGAAGAGGATAAGTGTGTCAAGTTTGAGAGTGGACTTCGTCCGGATATCAAGCTTTTGATTGGATTTTCTGAAATCAGGGATTTTCCGACCCTTATGACTAAGGCAAGGATTTGTGATGAAGATAGCAAAGCCAAGACTAACTACTATAAGGCTCTGAATGATAGGAAAGGAAAAGGTTTGGATCGTGGTAAGCCGTATGAGAACAAGGGTAATGGAAGTGGAAAGAAGAAGCAAGGAAGTGGAAGTTGTTACAAATGTGGAGAGCGGGGTCATATGTCATATGATTGCCCGAGGAAAAGCGACAAGTGTTTCAATTGTGGACAGTTTGGGCACAAGGCCGATGCTTGTCGGGTGAAAGTGTTTTGTTTCAATTGTGGCGAGGAAGGTCACAAGAGTCCAGTATGCAAGAAACCGAAGATGCCTCGTTGAAGGTTCGTTCTCCGCTTTATCTCTTAGGTAATTTCGAGGGCGAAATTCTTTTAAGGGGGGTAGAGTTGTAACGACCCGATTTTTAGTAAATCGATATTTTATATATTTGCATATATTTTGGGTTAGTGTTAAATATTTATTTACGCGACCTATGATTATTTAGCGCGAACTTAAGTTTGTGAGCGAAACCTTTGTCGTGTTAGTGGGCTTGGGCGTGTGATAGAAGCTTAGTGGGCTTAGGCAAGTTGGGCTTGAACCAAGAGAATTGGAGAGTAGTATAAGTACCAAGTCAAACCCATGAATAGGATCACAATTCATTTTTCATGAGAAGTGAGGTTTGTAAGCTTAGAAGCAAAGCAAGAACCCTAGGAGAGCAAGAAGAAGAACTCGAGCAAGGAGAAGAGATTTAGAGGCCAAGAATCATCATTCAATCCAAGGTGAGAGTGGTTAAGCATAAGCTTGGGTGATCCAAGAGAGGGGAGGTGTCTAGCCTCCATTCCTAAACTCTCTCATCCAATTTCTTTGGGGTTTGGGTGAAGTTTCTTTATCATAAACATGTCTTTTCATCTTAGTATGCTTAATGAACATCTAGGAGGGAATATGTTTATGTTTGATGATGGTTTTGCATGTTTATGCAACTTTGCTTATTTTGCAAGAAATTGACATGATTTTGTATGTGTGATGTGTTTTGGTGTTTTTGATTGTTGATTCATGTATATATGTATGGTATATACATGATTGATCACTTGTTATGCATTTATAACATGTTTAGATGTATTTTTGAGTGGAATCAATGTTAAACCGCCTTAGAAACTCAAGAACAGATATTTTCTGGTGTAGTTCGCTACGGATTCGCTACGGATTCGCTTAGCGAATAAGTTCGCTACGGATTCGCTACGGATTCGCTTAGCGAATAAGTTCGCTACGAGTTCGCTACATGTTCGCCATGTGCCTGTAACCCTCTGATGTAGTTCGCTACCTGTTCGCTACAGCGAACGTGTTCGCTACGTGTTCGCTACGTGTTCGCTACGTGTTCGCTACGGGTTCGCTCAGCGAACAGCTCTGTGACAGCAATTTTTGTTAATGTTTGTAAAGTGTGTGTATCCATGTATTTGGTTTCGTTTTGGTTTGGAATTATTATATGTTTAATAATTGTGTTGTGTAATGGCATTTATATAAAATGTCAAAGAAGAATATTAAGGTTTGTATACTTTAATAAAGAGGGATATCAGCTTGTCTGATAAAGAAGTAAGTTGGATTAGGTTATCCATTTGTGAGTTTACCATATGTTTGGTATTTGCATGACATTCATACATTCATGCATTATTTAGGGATTTCAGACTTGTCTGATAAAGAGGATATTGGGCTTGCCCAATAAAGAGGATATCAAAGGTCAGGTTCTTTGATAAAGACGATGGTACCACATGCATTAGTCGTGTCTAGGTTGGCATGACATTGAATGTTTGGCATTAGTCGCGTTTAAGTAAATGTGCATTTATTTGGTAAGTGTTATGTGAGTTCTTTGTGTTGTCCGAAACGACGTGAAACTATCTGGTTGTGTATTTGCGAGTAATTGTTTACTTGTTTTATTCTATTTGCTTATGTATGTGTGTGAGTTAGTTATGCATGATTAGGTCGGATATAGGTGCGTTTCTATATTCGTATGTATGTGATTATGTTTACTAACTCTCTACCTATTTGTTATGTGCTGGACCTTTGGGGGTTCAGGTATTCAGGTCGAGGTTTCGATCGAGCTTTAGCTGTAGATCGTTTTGGTGTGGAGCACTTTTGGTGAGGAGCTAGTGTAGGCTACCTTTGTATAGTTTTGTTAAGTTAGTTTGGTTGTGATGTATATTAGTGCTCTGGTAGTTGTAACATCGAGTCGGGGATCGTTTGTATTCCGTCGTATATCGATGCGAACATCTTGACTTATGTTTTATGTTAATGAATTATCTTTTGAACTATTATGTTCATTGCTTTGAAAATCCTTTATGTTATGTTTTCCGCTGCGACGTTTCGTGTCATGTGCACGATCGTTTTAGAAAATGTTTTTCAGTAGCGCTCCGGCTACTTATCTTTAAAAAGTTTTTAAGATCACGTTTTTAAGGGTAGTTAGTTCGGGGTGTTACAAGACTTAGGGGGAGAGCTTGCAAACCTCTCACTCTGAAGAAAGATATGAAATTTGTTTTATTTCAAATTATCTTAATCTTATACTAAATTAAAATATCATGGATAAAACTTAAAGCCTTGGCTTTAAGGAGTATCAATCTTAGGGGGAGCTTGCAAACCTCACAAACCTAAGAGAAACATGATAAGTTAATTTAACAACAATTGTCAATTAATACTTATGTTTGTCATCATCAAAAAGGGGGAGATTGTTGGAACAAAATTGATTTAAAAATGTTTGCCCCTAAATCTATAAAGGTTTTGATGATAACAAAGTATTAATAAACAATTAGAAGGACTAAAAATTTATTTTAAGTGCGCAGATATAAGCATCAGATAAGCTCTGAGTGAAGCTCAGAGGATGTGAATTCAGAAGTTCACAAGCGCTCAGAAGATGTTGGACTTCAGAAGTTACAACCTTCAGATGATGAAGTCTTCAGAACTTCTTGAGTGACTAAAGTTTCATCAACCTCTGAAGATCTTTTTGAAAGCTGTAAAGATTCCCTTTGCAAGTCAACTCTTCTACCAATGAAGAAAATGACCTTTCAAGCCTGATCAGCTCAGCTACTCTCGTTTTGTCTGTCCTAACTTGAGAACGTGGGTCTTCAGACTTGTTAGCTGAATAAGGAAAGTCCACTCTGCAGTAGTCAAAGTATCTGAAACTCTTACTCAGTTTAGATACAAACAAACTGCATCAAGACAGACTGCTTGAAGACAAAAGATCATCAACTCCAACGGCTCTTTTTGCAACGACTCTTTTCTGGTGGTATATATACTAGAAGGATCAGCTGCATTAAAAAAAGAATTATCAAGGATTGAACGTGCGCTGAACAAACTCTGAATTCTGTGTATACAAGCTCTGAACCTCTTTTCAAGTGTTTTTGCACTTTAGTCAAATACTCTGTATTCTGTGTATTTGCTCTCTTTAGGTTCATCTAAGAGCATTTGTATATTTTCATATACTTTACTATTACTTGAGGAAACTTAAGCTTGTGTGCTTAAGTGTGAAGTCTCTTGCTTGTGTGCTTGAGCATTGTTGTGAAGTCTCTTGCTTGTGTGCTTGAGCATTGTTGAGAAGTCTCTTGCTTGTGTGCTTGAGCATTGTTGAGAAGTCTCTTGCTTGTGTGCTTGAGCAGGTGTAATCTTGTGTGATTATAGTGAAATCTCTTGGAAGTGCAAGGGGACTGGACTACTCTCGTTTTGTGAGAGGAACCAGTATAAATTGCTTGTGTGATCTCTCTCTCTCTCTCTTAACTTGTTTTATTGTGTTATTTATCCGCTGCTGTTGTAGTTAAGTTAAGAACTTGAAAAAGTTTTAAACTTGACTAAAACACAATTCAACCCCCCCTTCTTGTGTTTTCACACCTTCAGAAACTTGGTAAATAAAGCAAACTCATCTTCACCCATTTCCTCCTCTTGACCATCTGCAGAAGATTCCTCTTCAATGTCAAGAAGCTGAGTCTTAAGAGCTTTAGAAGGAGTCCTAGTTGACTGTAAAGCCACAGACTTGGACTTCTTCTTAGCTTCTGAATCAGCATTCAGAACCATCTCATGGCTTCTGAGATTGCTTATCAGAGCCTCAAGACTCAGAGTCTTGAGATTTTGAGCTTCTTCTATTGCAGTGACCTTAGGTCTCCAAGCAATAGGAAGACTCCTCAGAATCTTCTGAACATGGTCATAGGTGGAATAACTCCTCTTAAGAGCTTTAAGACCAGATTCAAGGATTTGAAACCTTGTAAACATAGTCTCAATGCTTTCATCTTGTTGCATAGTGAATAGTTCATATTGCCTTATCAAGAGACTAGCCTTAGCCTCTTGAACCTTTTCATTACCATCATAGGTAGCACACATAGAATCAAAGATAGATTTAGCAGTGGACTTGTTTTATATTCTGACATAATCTTCATGTCTTATAGCACCAACAACAATGTCCTTTACTCTATGATGCTTAGTGTAGATTTTTAAGTTAGCTGGTGAGAGTAACTTTCTGTGCTCAATGGACAATCTTCCATGTTCATTTAAGTTTTCAAAAGTTACTCCCAGCTCAACCAAATCCCACAACTCATGATCAATAGCAGTAATATTGCTATACAGTCTTTCCTTCCACCACTCAAATAATGATGCATCACCATTGAATATAGGGGCTTTTCTATTGCCACTATGTTCATGTGATTCATTACTCAAGTAGTCAAAACCAAAAGCATTTCTAGGACCACCACCAGCACCACTGGCCTCACCGGCTTCACCGGTTGTTCTAGTGCTACTATCGTCTCCTCCAGACATAGTGTTCTCACAAGATCTTTACTGTCTCACTGTTAGGTGAAAGTAACAGACCAGAGCTCTAGATACCAATTGAAGGTGTGAAAACACAAGAAGGGGGGTTGAATTGTGTTTTAGCAAAGTTAAAACTTTTCTCAAGTTCTTAACTCAACTAAATTAGCAGCGGATAAGTAACACAATTAATAACAAGATAAGAGAGAGAGAAAGCACACAAGCAATTTATACTGGTTCCTCTCACAAAACGAGAGTAGTCCAGTCCCCTTGCACTTCCAAGGGAGTTCACTATAATCACACAAGATTACAAATGCTCAAGCACACAAGCAACAGACTTCACAACAATGCTCAAGCACACAAGCTTAAGACTTCTCACTTAAGCACACAAGCTTAAGATTTCTCAAGTATCAGAAATAATAAAGTAGTTGAAAGTATACAACTGCTCTTAGTAGAACATAAAAGAGCAAATACAATGAATACAAAGTATTTGAACTACAAGTGCAAAAACACTAGTTCAGAGGTTCAGAGCTTGTATACAGAATTCAGAGTTTGTTCGAGCGCTTGTTAAATCCTTGATATTCTTGTTATCTCTATTATACAACTGATCCTTCTAGTATATATATAACCAGAAAAAGAGTTGTTGCATAAAGATGACAGTTGAAGTAGATAACCTTTTGTCTTCAAGCAGCTTGTCTTGATGCAGTTGGTCGTTTCTAAAACTGAGTAAGAGTTTCAGACACTTTGACCATGTGCAGAGAAGACTTTCCTTATTCAGCTAACAAGTCTGATGTCCCACGTTCTCAAGAGTGGACAGACAAAATGAGAGTAGCTGTTCTGATCAAGCTTGAAATGTCCTTTTCTTCATTGGTAGAAGAGTTGACTTGCAAAAGAGAATCTTCACAGACTTCAAGAAGATCTTCAGAGTTTGATGAGGCTAAGACCTTAAGAAGTTCTGACGACTTCATCATCTGAAGGTTGTAACCTCTGAAGTTCAACATCTTCTGAGCGCTTATAAACTTCTGAATATATTTATCTTCTGAGCTACGTTCAGAGCTTATCTTAAGCTAATATCTGCACACTTAAATTAAATTTTTAGTCCTTCCAATTGTTTATTAATACTTTGTTATCATCAAAACCTTAATAGATTTAGGGGCAAACATTTTTAAATCAATTTTGTTCCAACAGCCTCTGTTGGTACAAGCATTCTACTTCAATGCCAAGGTGCATCCTGACAAAGACTTGATCATCTCCAACATCAAAGGGGTCGAAATCCATGTTACAGCAGACTCAATTAGTAAGCTACTTGAAGTGGAGAGAAATGGAGAAACTTTGTATGGAAAAGACTGGTATGAAGCTCAAAACATAAGCAAAGATGCTTTGATTGTTGAAATGTTTACTGATGAAGGAGCTCATAGGGAACAATGGTATTTAAGGCCATATGGGGTTGGTTTTCATTTATAACGTAATTAATAATGCACAATGTTTTTTTTTACAAAATAATACACAATGTTAATATTGATATTTTGGGTATTTCTGTCTATTATGGTTCATTTTGTTTTTTACCACACAATTTACAAGTAGAAAATTATGTGTATTTAATCATATGAAATGAAACTAATTGTGGTATGTAGTTGTTTATAGTTTTGATTTAATATCAAATTGCTATTTTTGTTTTTTTCTTTATTGTGTGACTTTTAATTTTGGGTGTTTGATTATTGATGAATTTGTGTTACTTTTATGCTACTGTAACTTCAAAAATACATGTAAGAGGCATCATGTTCATGAGGCAATAAATAAGATAAAGACTTGGACGAGAGAGACACGAGAAAAGGAAAAGGACACTGTTAGATGGTGGTATCCTTGACCACCGTTAAAAAGCAGCGACATAGTGGAGTGGTCTCGGGCAGCGGCAACATCTGCATTAACACCAGCAACATTCTGCAGTCACGGTGGTACAGACTTCCTTTTCTATTTGCTTCCTTTTATGTTATACTCATTTCTTCAATCGTTATTTTGCTACTTAATTCTATTTTTTTATGAATTATTTAATCATAATTCTTTGTTTTGCTTTTTCTTCAAATGTAAGATTGGTTCATAACTTATCAAGACAGTAAGTTTTTGTTTGACATTCACAAAAGCACGAAACTATTAAAGGAGGATTCACGCAAGGCCTAAAGATAAAGTGAAGATTTATTTTTCATCCGCTTAGTTTATTCTTTTTCTTATTAGTTTTTCGGTTTTCATTATTGGGGTATACATATATTGAAATTTCTAAAAAAATTTGAACACAATTGAATTTTCAGTTATAAAACTTTATATATTGGTAATGTGATTCCAAATTTTAATCAAGAATGGGGGAGAAATATTGATGCTTTTGTTGCGTTTTATTTTTCATGAATGGTGGAATATAAGAAAATATTTGGGTATTGATATGGCTTGAATGAAAAGCTTTATATTGACGAGTGGGTCAACAATTTCTAATATGAGCAAGGAAGGACGAACACCAAATAAAGATTCTTATAATTTATACTCCTATATACCTTTTTTTTTTCTTTGAACGAATTGTTCTTAGTAGTGTATAGAATATCCTTCTTTTTTTTTATATAAAGTTCTAAAGAATGAATCTATAATCTAATTTTTATTTTCATAAGACAATACCACTCTCAAGTTAGCAGAATAAAAAGTGTGGATGGACGGACACATGATATTCTGTCTGCATTTTCTATTATATCTCAATTAATAGTGCAAGATAGTTCATCTAAAAAGATGTCCGTATTTTCACTTAATGATTTTTACATATAATTCACCGTTTCTATGTGATTTAATTTGTTGTTTTATAAAACCCAACTATTCAAAAAAAAAAAAAGATGTATAAAAAATTTAAAATAACTTTTGTTGGAACAAAATTGATTTAAAAATGTTTGCCCCTAAATCTATAAAGGTTTTGATGATAACAAAGTATTGATTAACAATTGGAAGGACTAAAAATTTATTTTGAGTGCGCAGATATAAGCATCATATAAGCTCTGAGTGAAGTTCAGAGGATGTGAATTCAGAAGTTCACAAGCGCTCAGAAGATGTTGGACTTCAGAAGTTACAACATTCAGAGGATGAAGACTTCAGAACTTCTTGTCTGTCTACAAGCTTCATCAACCTCTGAAGATCTCTTTGAAAGCTGTGAAGATTCCCTTTGCTAGTCAACTCTTCTACCAATGAAGAAAAAGACCTTTCAAGTCTGATCAGTTCAGCTACCTCTGTTTTGTCTGTCCTCTTTTGAGAACGTGGGTCTTCAGGTTTGTTAGCTGAATAAGGAAAGTCTTCTCTGCAGTAGTCAAAGTACCTGAAACTCTTTCTTAGTTTTGGATACAACCAAACTGCATCAAGACAGGCTGCTTGAAGACAAAAGTTTATCAACTCCAACGGTTATTTTGCAACGACTCTTTTCTAGTGGTATATATACTAGAAGATTCAGCTACAACAATGGACAATTATTAAGATTTGAACGTGCGCTGAACAAACTCTGAACTCTGTGATATACAAGCTCTGAACCTCTTATCAAGTGTTTTTGCACTTTAGCCAAATACTCTGTACTATTTGTATTTGCTCTCTTTAGGTTCATCTTAGAGCTGTTGTATATTTTCATATACTTTATTATTCTTGAGAAACTTAAGCTTGTGTGCTTAAGTGTGAAGTCTTAAGCTTGTGTGCTTGAGCATTGTTGAGAAGTCTCTTGCTTGTGTGCTTGAGCAGGTGTAATCTTGTGTGATTATAGTGAACTCCCTTGGAAGTGCAAGGGGACTGGACTACTCTCGTTTTGTGAGAGGAACCAGTATAAATTGCTTGTGTGATCTCTCTCTCTCTTTATCTTGTTATTTATTGTGTTACTTTTCCGCTGCAATCGTAGTTGAGTTAAGAACTTGAAAAAGTTTTAACTTAGCTAAAACACAATTCAACCCCCCCTTCTTGTGTTTTCACACCTTCAATTGGCATCAGAGCTCCTGGTCTGTTACTTTCACTTAACAGTGAGACAGTAAAGATCTTGTGAGAACACTATGTCTGGAGGAGATGATAGTAGTACCAGAACTACTGGTGAAGGTGAGGCCAGTGGTGCTGGTGGTGGTCCTAGAAATGCTTTTGGTTATGACTACTTAAGTAATGAATCACATGAACATAGTGGCAATAGAAAAGCCCCTATATTCAATGGTGATGCTTCATTATTTGAGTGGTGGAAAGAGAGACTGTATAGCAATATTACTGCTATTGATCATGAGTTATGGGATTTGGTTGAGTTGGGAGTAACTTTTGAAAACTTGAATGAACATGGTAGGTTGTCCATGGAGAATAGAAAGTTACTCACACCAGCTAACCTAAAAATCTACACAAAACATCATAGAGTAAAGGACATTGTTGTTGGTGCTATTAGACATGAGGATTATGTCAGAATAGAGAACAAATCTACTGCTAAATCTATCTTTGATTCTATGTGTGCTACCTATGATGGTAATGAAAAGGTTCAAGAAGCTAAAGCTAGTCTTTTGATAAGACAATATGAACTTTTCACTATGCAACAAGATGAAAACATTGAGACT
Source organism: Trifolium pratense (assembly GCF_020283565.1). Taxonomy (NCBI): domain Eukaryota; kingdom Viridiplantae; phylum Streptophyta; class Magnoliopsida; order Fabales; family Fabaceae; genus Trifolium; species Trifolium pratense. The sequence goes on along the minus strand of NC_060063.1, from coordinate 20,382,921 downwards.
ATGTTTACAAGGTTTCAAATCCTTGTATCTGGGCTGAAAGCTCTTAAGAGAAGTTATTCAACCTATGACCATGTTCAGAAGATTCTGAGAAGTCTTCCTATTGCTTGGAGACCTAAGGTCACTGCAATAGAGGAAGCTCAAAATCTCAAGACTCTGAGTCTTGAAGCTCTGATAAGCAATCTCAGAAGCCATGAGATGGTTCTGGATGCTGACTCAGAAACTAAGAAGAAGTCTAAGTCAGTGGCTTTACAGTCAACTAAGACTACTTCTAAGGCTCTTAAGACTCAGCTTCTTGATATTGAAGAAGAATCTTCTGCTGATGGTCAAGAGGATGAGATGAATGAGGATGAGTTTGCTTTATTCACCAAGTTTCAGCAATGGAACAGATTTAACAAAAGAAATTTCAGAGGAGGTAACAGCTCCAGAAATTTTGTCAGCAAAAAGGATGATCAGAAGAACTGCTTCAACTGTAAGAAGCCAGGACACTTTATTGCTGATTGTCCAGAAATGTCTGCTAAAGACAAAAGCAAAAGATACAGCTCAAAGAAGCAACAATTCAAAAGCAGATTGAAAAAGAGTCTGATGGCTACTTTTGAAGAGCTATCATCTGAGGAAGAAGTTGAGGAAGAAGAAGAGGCAAATCTAGCCCTGATGGCTTCAGCTGACTCAGATGTAGACTCAGACGATGAATCAGAATCAGGATCAGATTCTGAAGTAACTGATGAGGTATTTTCTGACTGCTCTAAATCTCAACTTATAACTGCACTTAACAAGGTCATTGAGAAACATCTCAGAGTGTTGGGTAAACAAAAAGTTTTTCAAGAAAAGCTCAACACTCTGACTGAACAAGCAGAACATTTTCAAGGTCTGTATCAAGAAACTCTGAATAGAGTAAATGACTTTGAAAAGGGTTGTGCTGTTTGTCACAAACCTATTGATGAGCAGGAAATAGCTCTTCAACAGTTTGTGCATCTCAACCTTGGGAAGAGCAAAGCTGCTAATAGAATTTATAATGTTTTAAGACATAGAGGAGAAGGACTTGGCTATGAATATGGTAGAACATATTCAAAGCTAAAAACCTATCCCAAAAAGGTTGGAAAATCTTGGGTTTACTATGTTGTACCTCAGAGTGAAGAAGGAAAGAAATTTGGTACTCTGGAAGATGAGGACAATAATCTGAGAGATTTGGGAAATGACAACTCAGAGGAACCAAGTTCCTCAGGATCTGGGAAGAAAAGCTCAGAAGATAAAAGCTATTCAGAACTTGACAGTATTAGTTCAGATGTTCTGAAAGTTTCAAAATCTGAGGCTTCAACTTCTGGAACCAGAGGAATTCTAGTTCATGAGAAAAGTCAACCTAAAGGCTCAGAAATTCTTAAAAGAAAGTCAAACCTCAAACCTCAGAGGCAACATAGGACTAAGGTTATTTATGATTCTAGAGTCAGTAAATATAACCAGTCAAATCAATGGACTGGTGATAAATACAAACTCTGGAAGCATAAACAATCCAAGTCCTGGAATAATAACAGAACTCAAACTAAGAAACATTTTCAAAAGAGTTATTATTCCAAACCAAAATCTTTCTCTCACACTCAACAACACAGTAAACATTTGTGGACTAACAAGCGAGGACCCAGAAGATGGGTACCAAAAGCTGAAATTATGTACCATTCAGATTTACCAACTAGGAAAGGATATGTCCTACCTAGTGTGTGGAAACAAGTCTTATGCAAGGGAAGAAGGGCTTATGTCCTAGATCAATGGCTGACAAGTTCTCAAGTTAACAATCAGAACTTGGGAAATGAAGAGGAAGAATACTGGGATGACTTTATCATTAACATTGATGAAGAGTTCCATCGCAATGATTAAAGTTGTTTCTCATACAGCCTGCCACTCAAAGAAATATCATGAAACATTCATGGTATCTGGATAGTGGATGTTCAAGGCATATGACTGGTGACAAACAACTATTTTCCAAGCTGACTATGAAAGAAGGAGGATCTGTTGGCTTTGGAGGTAATCAAAAAGGAAAGATAATAGGTACAGGTACAGTAGGTAATTCTTCCCTATCTATTAATGATGTTTGGTTAGTAGATGGACTTAAACATAATCTATTGAGCATAAGTCAATTTTGCGACAATGGTTATGTAGTTGTCTTTAATAAGGAATCATGTACTGTATCTAAACAATCTGATAACTCCATTATATTCAAAGGTCTGAGAAAGAACAATGTTTATAAAATTAATCTTTCTGATTTAAATGAACAAAAAGTGATGTGTCTCTTAACCTTGAGTGAAGAAAAATGGATCTGGCATAAGAGGTTAGGCCATGCTAACTGGAGGTTAATCTCTAAGCTTAGTAAGCTTGACCTTGTCAGAGGTTTACCTAAAATTAAATATCACTCAAACACACTTTGTGGTTCATGTCAAAAAGGAAAGATTACAAAATCGTCTTTTAAGCCTAAGAACATTGTCTCTACCTCAAGACCATTGGAACTTCTTCACATTGATCTTTTTGGACCAGTTAATACTGCTTCAATCAATGGAAAGAAGTATGGATTAGTTATTGTTGATGATTACAGTAGATGGACTTGGGTAAAATTCCTAAGAACAAAAGATGAAGCTTATGATGAGTTTAGCATCTTCTGCAAACAAATTCAAAATGAAAAAGGCTACACTATTTTAAAAGTTAGAAGTGATCATGGTGGAGAATTTGAAAATGAACCTTTTGAAAACTTTTGTGAAAAATTTGGCATTCTGCATGAATTCTCTTCTCCTAGAACTCCTCAACAAAATGGGGTTGTAGAAAGGAAGAATAGAACTCTGCAAGAAATGGCCAGAACCATGATGCATGAAACAAATGTAGCAAAGTTTTTATGGGCAGAAGCTGTAAACACAGCATGTTATGTTCAAAATAGAATCTATATCAGATCTAAGTTGAACAAAACTGCTTATGAATTGTTCAAAGGAAGAAAACCTGATATTTCTTATTTTCATCAGTTTGGATGTACGTGTTACATTTTAAATAACAAAGTCCATCTAAAGAAATTTGATGCTAGAGGTTACAAGGGTATCTTTATAGGATACTCTGAACGCTCAAAAGCATACAGACTGTATATTTCTGAAACACATACTGTGGAAGAAAGTATGCATGTCAAATTTGATGACAAAGAGCCTGACCAAGTGTCAGAGCTTGTGGAAGGTTTGTCTAGATTTCAGGTATCAGAGGATCAATATTCAGATATTCCAAACTACTCAGAACATCCATTTTCTGAAGAACCTCTGAATACAACAGTTCCTACACACTCTGAACAACCTAGAACTGAAGCATCTGCTGAATCTGATGTTGATGAGTCTGAAGATGATGAGCCCCCAAGAAATACTTTCAAATACAAGTCATCACATCCAGAGGAACTGATATTAGGCAACAAGGATAGTCCAAGGAAGACAAGATCTCAACTGAGAAACGAGGAATCATTAGTTGGTCTTATTTCAATGATGGAACCTTCAAAGATTGATGAAGCTCTGAAGGATGATGCTTGGATTGTAGCAATGCAAGAAGAGCTGAATCAATTCCAAAGGAATGATGTATGGACTCTAGTGCCCAAACCTTCACACAAGAACATTATTGGAACAAAATGGGTATTCAGAAACAAGCTGAATGAACAAGGTGAAGTGGTAAGGAACAAGGCTAGATTGGTTGCACAAGGTTATAGTCAACAAGAGGGGATTGACTATACTGAAACCTTTGCACCAGTTGCTAGACTTGAAGCAATCAGGTTACTTCTATCTTATGCTGTTAATCATGGAATAACCTTGTATCAGATGGATGTTAAAAGTGCCTTCTTAAATGGTTTTATTTCTGAAGAAGTGTATGTTAAGCAACCTCCTGGTTTTGAAGATGTCTCAAACCCAGAACATGTTTTTAAATTGAAGAAATCACTGTATGGTCTGAAACAAGCTCCAAGAGCTTGGTATGATAGACTCAGTAATTTCCTTCTTGAAAAGGGTTTTGAAAAAGGAAAGGTTGACTGCACACTCTTTAGAAAAACAACCAAAGAAGACATTTTAATTATTCAAATTTATGTTGATGATATTATTTTTGGTTCTACTAATGCTGCTTTGTGCAAGAATTTTTCTAAGATAATGCAGGATGAATTTGAAATGAGCATGATGGGAGAGTTGAAGTTCTTTCTTGGAATTCAAATCAATCAGAAGAAGGAAGGAACTTATGTTCATCAATCAAAATACACTAAAGAACTTCTGAAGAAATTCAATCTAGATGACTGCAAGATAATGAATACTCCTATGCATCCAACTACCAACATGGGCAAGTCAGATGATGAAGGAAAAGTAGATCAAAAGGTCTACAGAGGTATGATTGGTTCCTTACTCTATCTGACAGCCTCTAGACCAGATATTTTATTCAGTGTATGCTTATGTGCAAGATTCCAGTCAGATCCTAGAGAGTCTCATCTTACAGCTGTAAAGAGAATCTTCAGGTATCTGAAAGGAACAACTAATCTTGGACTTCTCTATAAGAAATCCAATGATTATGTGCTAAATGGATTCTGTGATGCTGATTATGCTGGAGATAAAATTGAAAGAAAATCCACAAGTGGCAATTGTCAATTTGTTGGTGAAAACCTTATCTCCTGGGCTAGTAAAAGACAAACTACTATAGCTTTGTCTACAGCAGAAGCAGAATACATTTCAGCAGCTAAGTGTTGCACACAACTACTCTGGTTAAAATATCAGTTAGAAGATTATCAGGTAAGCAGTAACAATATTCCTTTATATTGTGATAACACTGCAGCCATTCATTTATCTAAAAATCCTATTCTACACTCTAGAGCCAAACATATTGAAATTAAACACCATTTTATCAGAGATTATGTTCAGAGAGGCATTATAGATATTAAGTTTGTTGATACTGAAAATCAATGGGCTGATATATTTACTAAAGCTTTATCTGTTGAAAGATTTGATTTTATAAAGAAACATCTGAACATGTTTTCAATCTCTGAATGAAAATTTTTTTTGGCAATTAAAGTGTAAGAGGTTAAGTATATCAGAACTTATGATTCAGATCATCTGAAACACAAGCTCTGAAGTACCTAACCCTGATAGAGATTTTTAAATAACTCAGAGGCTCTGAACTATTTAAGTGGGAAACGTTTAGTATTCACTGCTGAACAGTTGTCCATTAAAATAGCAGTTACCGAGTAAATTTCTGCACGTGGTCTACGTGTGTCAGGTAGTGGGTGGTTAATGATGATTTTTGGTATTCAACTTTCTGTCAATTAGCGTAACTTCCCAAATTTGCTATTTTCGTGTTAACTGTGTGCATTTAAATAAAACTTACACAATACACTTGCACACTATTCACTTTCACAACCTACACTTTCATATTCTCTCTAAACCTCCAACAAACTTTCTTTCTCTCTCGTTAGTTTTCCAAACCTTACCCTAATCTCCAACAATGGCTGGTACTTCATCTTCTTCGTCAAAAAGGATTCCACCGTTTATTTTCAAGAACCTTCAGATTGTTGGGAACGAGATGGAATTCCCAGAGTCTGAACTCACATTTCTGTCAGAAAAGATAGTTGATTTCGACGGTTTGAAAGCTAATGGTTTCGACGTTAAGCCGTACTTTATCACTCAAGGTTGGGATAAGTACTTCGACATGCTTAACGGTCCTATCTACCCAGATTTGTTGAAGAAATTCTGGATGAAAGCAAAGGTGTTTGATAAGCATGAAGCTAAGAAGGAAGAGCTTGCTGCAATAGAAAGGAATCCTAGTCTGAAGGGTAAAACTAGGAAGGAAATGGGTTTGCTGGATTATACAGGTGTACAGATTAGGTCAAATATCTGTGGGATGAACATGGCACTCTCGCCTATCCATTTCAATGCTCTTCTTGGTCTGCCTAACTCTGGAATAGAATTAGATGTGTTTGAAAAGGATACAAGATTCAGAGATGATCTTCTGCATCTCATATGCACAGACTTCTCCTTAAAAGGGAAAGTAAAGGGTTTGACTGATGAATGTCGAGTTCTTTTTAAGATCATCATAGCAGCTATCAGTCCAAGGGTTGGTGGGACTGATACAATCTCCTGGACGCATCGTCATCTGCTGTATTTCCTTCTGACAGGAAAGAAGGTAAATCTGGGAGATTACTTCTTTGAAAGGATTTGTGAAGCCATCTTTGCAAGTAAATCTCAGAGGAAAACTACTATAGTTTATCCTAGGCTGTTGTCAGACCTTCTGCATCAAGGTCATGTTGTTCAGAACTTGAAGAAATTCCACCCTGAATTGGTTGAGAAGAAGTTTTATCCAGAAATTCTGAACGCCAATTTTCTGTCCAAGATGCGTTTGATTGCATCTAAGCCTGTTGCTCCCCCACAAGAGTTCACTGTTAGACCTGAAGATCGTATGTATGTAGAAGGCTACCCAGTTATATCTGAAGCTGATGCTGAGCATGTGATTCAGGACTACTTAGAAGTGCTCAGACAAGAAGGTTTGGTTGTTGATAGAAGTATGGTTCCTCCAGCTCCTGTAAACATGTATAACCCTAAGAGGAAACCGAAGAGAAAGGCTGAAGCTCAAGCTGATCTTCCTAAGCCAGATCTTCTGGTTCAGAAGAAGATTAAGGTAGAAAAAGCTATGGTTGAGCAAAGGACTAAGAGGAAGCATGAAGAATCTGCTACCAAGGCTGCTGAAGGAGCTTCCAAAGAGCCTATTGTTATTGAGGAAGACAGTTCAGAAAGTTCATCTGAAGGATCTACATCAGAAGATGAGACTGAATCTGATGAGGAGACTCTTGCTGCTAGTTTGAGGAAAAGACCTGCTTCTACTTCCAAAGATAAAGGTAAGTCTACTACGTATGTCTTTAATGAAAATGAGATCGGATTAGGTTACACCAAACCACTCAAAACTGTTTTACCAACCTCTGATATTCCAACCTCTGATAACCCCTTATCTGAACTAGAAAAACATTTGAGCCCTGACCCTCTTAATAATCACCCTCCTTCTCATGAAACTCAACACAAATCTAGCTCACCTCCTAAATCTCAATCACCTCAACCTCAACCTAACATTCCACCATCTGAACCTCAACCAAATATTCCTGTCACTGAACCAAACTCCCCTATCAAACAACCTTCTCCACAAAAATCTCCTAACCCAACTCCTGAACAAATTGCTCCTGAACCAACACCTGACCATAAATCTCCTGAACCATCTCCTGAACATATCTACCCTGAATCCACTTCTGATATCTCATCATCTGAACCAACCCCTGAACCCCATCCTAATCCAAGTACTGAACATGCTTCTCCTGAGCGTATTCATACTTGTGCCCCCAAGCCTTCAGAGGCAGAAGTTGTTATTATTGACAACCCTGCCAATGAAACACCCAACCTATCTACCATTCCCAATCCTTCACCATCATCATCCAACCCTTTTGGTAATCTATCCGCTCAGATTCATGAAGACTTAGTTAGATTATCTCTGCTTAAGGACAGGTTTCTAGTTTGTCCTTCTGATGTGGACTTGGAAGTTTCTAGCATTAAGGCAAGGCTTTGCAATGCTTTGGATAGTGCTGCTGAAGAAATTAAGGCTGTTGTTGGTAAGAGGGACTTGGATTTGATAAGCTTCTTGAAGGATAGTATGGCTCGGGCTGAATTGAAAAGGTTAACCATGTTCAATCATGCTGGATTTGAACTTGCTAGGCTGGAAGAAATTGCTGCTGTTGAACACCGTCTGAATGCCTTCAAAGTCATCTGGATAGACTCCAAGCTGTTTCCGAGTCTTGAAGCTCAGAGGTCTGAGTCTGAAAGGTTAGAAGAAGCTGCTGCTAGAGTTGCCGAGTTGGCAAATGAGCTACATAATGAGGATGCCACAGAAGAGGATGTACTGAATGTGCTGAACCAGGATGATGTCCTGATGATTGATTACCCAGAGGAAGGTGAACCCTCTGATAAAGGCAAGGCACCTTTGGTTGAAGAACAAGTGCCTATGGTTGAAGATCAAGCTCCTGTCGTGGCTGATCAATTGCAGATACTTCAAGAAGCCCTGAGGGAACAGCAAGAAGGTTTAGAACGTCAAAGAGCTGCTCAAGAGACATTGGAAACCAAGGTGGATGGTTTAGTTTCCAATGTGGGATCCTTGAATGATAAATTCGACCAACTCCTAGCCTTTCTTAAGAAACCCTAGGATTCTCTGCACTTGTTTTAAGCTTTATTTTTTTTTTTTTCTTCTGAACACTTTATCTGGTTTATCTATTTTAAGTTGTTTTGTTTATGTTTTGCTTGCTTATTTCTTTCTTGTTCACTTGATATTTATATTGTCTTGATAAATAAGAACATAAGAACACAAGATGTTTTTTTTTAAAACGAAAATTTTTTATTAATGCTCCAACAATGTTGAGTACATTGGTAAAAAGAAAAAGAAAAACAGACAACCTAATCCTAATCAGATGGATAATACTCAGAAGAAATCTCAGATTTCTCCTCAGCATCCTCTGATGAAATCACTATGGGATCTGGGTTTTGTGCTTCTTCTTCTTCTTCTTGTTCCTCTTCTGGAACATAGCTAGCCAAGAACTCAACATAGTCAGCATCATCTTCATTCTCTTCAGCTTCAGAGTCTGATGAGATGATTATTATCTCCGCATCTTGTGGTTTCTTGTTGTCTTTTTTATCCTTCTCTTCGTCTTCGCGTTTCTCGTCGTTTTTCTTTCTCTTAAACTCAGCGATGCGTAAACTGAATCTTTTCATTATTCCTACCTTCTCTTGCTTCACTTGTTTATTCTTGTTTTTACGTGAAGCAGGCATGTTAACTTGTTCCTTTTTATAAACCTTTGAGCGCGTTGGTTTTCGTTTTTTGAAATTAATTCACCTTTGTAACAACCACTCTTCTTCTTTGACTGTCTTGATTATATAAATTTTTTTTACTTTTTGATAATGACAAAAGGGGGAGTAGTTACGCATTAATTGATAAGTGATAAGTTCAAAACTGAAACCACGCTTTTATGCTTTTATCTCGCTTTTATCCGTTAAATTAAAAGTTGTTACTTTTAAGTTGTTTTACGTATTTCAATGCGGAGACTAAGTTAGTTGAAACTAAAATAAATTTCATAAGTAAGGATAAGTTAAGAGTGCAATTTTAACTTAGCCTTATGAGACTTAGGGGGAGAGCTTGCAAACCTCTCACTCTGAAGAAAGATATGAAACTTGTTTTATTTCAGATTATCTTAATCTTATACTAAATTAAAATATCATGGATATAACTTAAAGTTTTGGCTTTAAGGAGTATCAATCTTAGGGGGAGCTTGCAAACCTCATAAACCTAAGAGAAACATGATAAGTTAATTTAACAACAATTGTCAATTAATACTTATGTTTGTCATCATCAAAAAGGGGGAGATTGTTGGAACAAAATTGATTTAAAAATGTTTGCCCCTAAATCTATAAAGGTTTTGATGATAACAAAGTATTGATTAACAATTGGAAGGACTAAAAATTTATTTTGAGTGCGCAGATATAAGCATCATATAAGCTCTGAGTGAAGTTCAGAGGATGTGAATTCAGAAGTTCACAAGCGCTCAGAAGATGTTGGACTTCAGAAGTTACAACATTCAGAGGATGAAGACTTCAGAACTTCTTGTCTGTCTACAAGCTTCATCAACCTCTGAAGATCTCTTTGAAAGCTGTGAAGATTCCCTTTGCTAGTCAACTCTTCTACCAATGAAGAAAAAGACCTTTCAAGTCTGATCAGTTCAGCTACCTCTGTTTTGTCTGTCCTCTTTTGAGAACGTGGGTCTTCAGGTTTGTTAGCTGAATAAGGAAAGTCTTCTCTGCAGTAGTCAAAGTACCTGAAACTCTTTCTTAGTTTTGGATACAACCAAACTGCATCAAGACAGGCTGCTTGAAGACAAAAGTTTTGTTGGAACAAAATTGATTTAAAAATGTTTGCCCCTAAATCTATAAAGGTTTTGATGATAACAAAGTATTAATAAACAATTGGAAGGACTAAAAATTTATTTTAAGTGCGCAGATATAAGCATCATATAAGCTCTGAGTGAAGTTCAGAGGATGTGAACTCAGAAGTTCACAAGCGCTCAGAAGATGTTGGACTTCAGAGGTTACTACGTTCAGAGGATGAAGACTTCAGTACTTCCTGTCTGTCTACAAGCTTCATCAAACTCTGAAGATCTCTTTGAAAGCTGTGAAGATTCCCTTTGCTAGTCAACTCTTCTACCAATGGAGAAAAGGACCTTTCAAGTCTGATCAGCTCAGCTACCTCTGTTTTGTCTGTCCTATCTTGAGAACGTGGGTCTTCAGTTTTGTTAGCTGAATAAGGAAAGTCCACTCTGCAGTAGTCAAAGTAACTGAAACTCTTTCTTAGTTTTGGATACAACCAAACTGCATCAAGACAGACTGCTTGAGGACAAAAGGTTATCAACTCCAACGGCTCCTTTTGCAACGACTCTTTTCTAGTGGTATATATACTAGAAGGATCAGCTGCAACAATATACATTTTATCAAACAATTATCAAGAATTGAACGTGCGCTGAACAAACTCTGAACTCTGTGATATACAAGCTCTGAACCTTTCTCAAGTGTTTTTGCACTTTAGCCAAATACTCTGTACTATTTGTATTTGCTCTCTTTAGGTTCATCTAAGAGCACTTGTATATTTTTATATACTTTATTGTTACGTGTGTAACTTAAGCTTGTGTGCTTAAGTGTGAGACTTAAACTTGTGTGTTTAAGTGTGAAGTCTTAAGCTTGTGTGCTTGAGCATAGTTGTGAAGTCTCTTGCTTGTGTGCTTGAGCAGGTGTAATCTTGTGTGATTATAGTGAACTCCCTTGGAAGTGCAAGGGGACTGGACTACTCTCGTTTTGTGAGAGGAACCAGTATAAACTGCTTGTGTGTTTTTCTCTCTCTCTCTTGTTATTATTTGTGTTATTTATCCGCTGCAAACGTAGTTGAGTTAAGAACTTGAAAAAGTTTTAACTTAGCTAAAACACAATTCAACCCCCCCTTTCTTGTGTTTTCACACCTTCAATTGGTATCAGAGCCTGGTTTGTTACTTTCACTTAACAGTGAGACAGTAAAGATCTTGTGAGAACACTATGTCTGGAGGAGATGATAGTAGTACTAGAACTACTGGTGAAGGTGAGGCCAGTGGTGCTGGTGGTGGTCCTAGAAATGCTTTTGGTTATGACTACTTAAGTAATGAATCACATGAACATAGTGGCAATAGAAAAGCCCCTATATTCAATGGTGATGCTTCATTATTTGAATGGTGGAAAGAGAGACTGTATAGCAATATTACTGCTATTGATCATGAGTTGTGGGATTTGGTTGAGTTGGGAGTAACTTTTGAAAACTTGAATGAACATGGTAGGTTGTCCATGGAGAATAGAAAGTTACTCACACCAGCTAACCTAAAAATCTACACAAAACATCATAGAGTAAAGGACATTGTTGTTGGTGCTATTAGACATGAGGATTATGTCAGAATAGAGAACAAGTCTACTGCTAAATCTATCTTTGATTCTATGTGTGCTACCTATGATGGTAATGAAAAGGTTCAAGAGGCTAAAGCTAGTCTTTTGATAAGGCAATATGAACTTTTCATTATGCAACAAGATGAAAACATTGAGACTATGTTTACAAGGTTTCAAATCCTTGTATCTGGTCTTAAAGCTCTTAAGAGAAGTTATTCAACCTATGACCATGTTCAGAAGATTCTGAGAAGTCTTCCTATTGCTTGGAGACCTAAGGTCACTGCAATAGAGGAAGCTCAAAATCTCAAGACTCTGAGTCTTGAAGCTCTGATAAGCAATCTCAGAAGCCATGAGATGGTTCTGGATGCTGACTCAGAAACTAAGAAGAAGTCTAAGTCAGTGGCTTTACAGTCAACTAAGACTACTTCTAAGGCTCTTAAGACTCAGCTTCTTGATATTGAAGAAGAATCTTCTGCTGATGGTCAAGAGGATGAGATGAATGAGGATGAGTTTGCTTTATTCACCAAGTTTCAGCAATGGAACAGATTTAACAAAAGAAATTTCAGAGGAGGTAACAGCTCCAGAAATTTTGTCAGCAAAAAGGATGATCAGAAGAATTGCTTCAACTGTAAGAAGCCTGGACACTTTATTGCTGATTGTCCAGAAATGTCTGCTAAAGACAAAAGCAAAAGATACAGCTCAAAGAAGCAACAATTCAAGAGTAAATTGAGAAAGAGTCTGATGGCTACCTTTGAAGAGCTATCATCTGAGGAAGAAGTTGAGGAAGAAGAAGAAGCAAATCTAGCCCTGATGGCTTCAACTGACTCAGATGTAGACTCAGACGATGAATCAGAATCAGACTCAGAAGTAACTGATGAGGTATTTTCTGACTGCTCTAAATCTCAACTCATAACTGCACTTAACAAGGTCATTGAGAAACATCTCAGAGTGTTAAGTAAACAAAAAGTTTTACAAGAAAACCTTAACACTCTGACTGAACAAGCAGAACATTTTCAAGGTCTATATCAAGAAACTCTGAATAGAGTAAATGATCTTGAAAAGGGTTGTGCTGTGTGTCACAAACCTACTGATGAGCAAGAAATGGCTCTTCAACAGTTTGTGCATCTCAACCTTGGTAAGAGCAAAGCTGCCAATCTTGTTTATAATGTCATGAGACATAGAGGAGAAGGACTTGGCTATGAATATGGTAGAACATATTCAAAGCTAAAGACCTATCCCAAAAAGGTTGGAAAATCTTGGGTTTACTATGTTGTACCTCAGAGTGAAGAAGGAAAGAAATTTGGTACTCTGGAAGGTGAGGATAATAATCTGAGAGATTTGGGAAATGACAACTCAGAGGAACCAAGTTCCTCAGGATCTGGGAAGAAAAGCTCAGAAGATAAAAGCTGTTCAGAACTTGACAGTATTAGTTCAGATGTTCTGAAAGTTTCAAAATCTGAGGCTTCAACTTCTGGAACCAGAGGAACTCCAGTTCATGAGAAGAGTCAACCTAAAGGCTCAGAAGTTTTTAAAAGAAAGTCAAACCTCAAACCTCAGAGGCAACATAGGACTAAGGTTATTTATGATTCTAGAGTCAGTAAGTATAATCAGTCAAATCAATGGACTGGTGATAAATACAAACTCTGGGAGCATAAACAATCCAAGTCCTGGAATAATAACAGAACTCAAACTAAGAAACATTTTCAAAAGAGTTATTATTCCAAACCAAAACCTTTCTCTCACACTCAACAACACAGTAAGCATTTGTGGACTAACAAGCGTGGACCCAGAAGATGGGTACCAAAAGCTGAAATTATGTATCATTCAGATTTACCAACTAGGAAAGGATATGTCCTACCTAGAGTTTGGAAACAAGTTCTATGCAAAGGAAGAAGGGCTTATGTCCTTGACCAATGGCTGACAAGTTCTCAAGTGAACAATCAGAACTTGATCAATGAAGAGGAAGAATATTGGGATGACTTTATCATTAACTGTGATAAAGAGTTCCATCGTAGTGATTAAAGTTGTTTCTCATACAGCCTATCACTCAAAGAAGTATCATGAATCATTCATGGTATCTGGATAGTGGGTGTTCAAGGCACATGACTGGTGACAAACAACTGTTTTCCAAGCTAACCATGAAAGAAGGAGGTTCTGTTGGCTTTGGAGGTAATCAGAAAGGAAAGATAATAGGTACAGGTACAGTAGGTAATTCCTCCCTATCTATTAATGATGTTTGGTTAGTTGATGGACTTAAGCATAATCTATTGAGCATAAGTCAATTTTGCGACAATGGTTATGTAGTTGTCTTTAATAAGGAATCATGTACTGTGTCTAAACAATCTGATAACACCATGATTTTCAAAGGTCTGAGAAAGAACAATGTTTATAAAATTAATCTTTCTGATTTGAATGAACAAAAAGTGATGTGTCTTTTGACCTTGAGTGAAGAAAAATGGATCTGGCATAAGAGGTTAGGCCATGCTAACTGGAGGTTAATCTCTAAGCTTAGTAAGCTTGACCTTGTCAGAGGTTTACCTAAAATTAAATATCACTCAAACACACTTTGTGGTTCATGTCAAAAAGGAAAGATTACAAAGTCATCTTTTAAACCTAAGAACATTGTCTCTACCTCAAGACCATTGGAACTTCTTCACATTGATCTTTTTGGACCAGTTAACACTGCTTCAATCAATGGAAAGAAATATGGATTAGTGATTGTTGATGATTACAGTAGATGGACTTGGGTAAAATTCCTAAGAACAAAAGATGAAGCTTATGATGAGTTTAGCATCTTCTGCAAACAAATTCAAAATGAAAAAGGCTACACTATTTTAAAAGTTAGAAGTGATCATGGTGGAGAATTTGAAAATGAACCTTTTGAAAACTTTTGTGAAAAATTTGGCATTCTGCATGAATTCTCTTCTCCTAGAACTCCTCAACAAAATGGGGTTGTAGAAAGGAAGAATAGAACTCTGCAAGAAATGGCCAGAACCATGATGCATGAAACAAATGTAGCAAAGTTTTTATGGGCAGAAGCTGTAAACACAGCATGTTATGTTCAAAATAGAATCTATATCAGATCTAAGTTGAACAAAACTGCTTATGAATTGTTCAAAGGAAGAAAACCTGATATTTCTTATTTTCATCAGTTTGGATGCACGTGTTACATCTTAAATAACAAAGTCCATCTAAAGAAATTTGATGCTAGAGGTTATAAGGGTATCTTTATAGGATATTCTGAACGCTCAAAAGCATACAGACTATATATTTCTGAAACACACACTGTGGAAGAAAGTATGCATGTCAAATTTGATGACAAAGAGCCTGACCAAGTGTCAGAGCTTGTGGAAGGTTTATCTAGATTTCAGGTATCAGAGGATCAATATTCAGATATTCCAAACTACTCAGAACATCCATTCTCTGAAGTACCTCTGAACACAATAGTTCCTACAGACTCTGAACAACCAAGAACAGAAGCATCTGCTGAACCTGATGTTGATGAGTCTGAAGATGATGAGCCCCCAAGAAATACTTTCAAATACAAGTCATCACATCCAGAGGAACTGATCTTAGGCAACAAGGATAGTCCAAGAAAGACAAGATCTCAACTGAGAAATGAGGAATCATTAGTTGGTCTTATCTCAATGATGGAACCTTCAAAGATTGATGAAGCTCTGAAGGATGATGCTTGGATTGTAGCAATGCAAGAAGAGCTGAATCAATTCCAAAGGAATGATGTATGGACTCTAGTGCCTAAACCTTCACACAAGAACATTATTGGAACAAAATGGGTATTCAGAAACAAGCTGAATGAACAAGGTGAAGTGGTAAGGAACAAGGCTAGATTGGTTGCACAAGGCTATAGTCAACAAGAGGGGATTGACTATACTGAAACCTTTGCACCAGTTGCTAGACTTGAAGCTATCAGGTTACTTCTATCTTATGCTGTTAATCATGGAATAACCTTATATCAAATGGATGTTAAAAGTGCCTTCTTAAATGGTTTTATTTCTGAAGAAGTGTATGTTAAGCAACCTCCTGGTTTTGAAGATGTCTCAAACCCTGAACATGTTTTTAAACTGAAGAAATCACTGTATGGTCTGAAACAAGCTCCAAGAGCTTGGTATGACAGACTCAGTAATTTCCTTCTTGAAAAAGGTTTTGAGAAAGGAAAGGTTGACTGCACACTCTTTAGAAAGACAACCAAAGAAGACATCTTAATCATTCAAATTTATGTTGATGATATTATTTTTGGTTCAACTAATGCTGCTTTGTGCAAGAGTTTTTCTAAGATAATGCAGGATGAATTTGAAATGAGCATGATGGGAGAGTTGAAGTTCTTTCTTGGAATTCAAATCAATCAGAAGAAGGAAGGAACTTATGTTCATCAATCAAAATACACTAAAGAACTTCTGAAGAAATTCAATTTAGATGACTGCAAGATAATGAATACTCCTATGCATCCAACTACCAACATGGGCAAGTCAGATGATGAAGGAAAGGTAGATCAAAAGATCTACAGAGGTATGATTGGTTCTTTACTCTATCTGACAGCCTCTAGACCAGATATTTTATTCAGTGTTTGCTTATGTGCAAGATTCCAGTCAGATCCTAGAGAATCTCATCTTACAGCTGTAAAGAGAATCTTTAGGTATCTGAAAGGAACAACTAATCTTGGACTTCTCTATAAGAAATCCAATGATTATGTGCTAAATGGATTCTGTGATGCTGACTATGCTGGAGATAAAATTGAAAGAAAATCCACAAGTGGCAATTGTCAATTTGTTGGTGAAAACCTTATCTCCTGGGCTAGTAAGAGACAAACTACTATAGCTTTGTCTACAGCAGAAGCAGAATACATTTCAGCAGCTAAGTGTTGCACACAACTACTCTGGCTAAAATACCAGTTAGAAGATTATCAGGTAAGCAGTAACAATATTCCTTTATATTGTGATAATACTGCAGCCATTCATTTATCTAAAAATCCTATCCTACACTCTAGAGCCAAACATATTGAAATTAAGCACCATTTTATCAGAGATTATGTTCAGAGAGGCATTATAGATATTCAGTTTGTTGATACTGAAAATCAATGGGCTGATATATTTACTAAAGCCTTATCTGTTGAAAGATTTGATTTTATAAAGAAACATCTGAACATGTTTTCAATCTCTGAATGAAAATTTTTTTTTTTTTGGCAATTAAAGTGTAAGAGGTTATGTATATCAGAACTTATGATTCAGAACATCTGAAACACAAGCTCTGAAGTACTTGACTCTGATAGAGAATTTTAAATAACTCAGAGGCTCTGAACTATTTAAGTGGGAAACGTTCAGTATTCACTGCTGAACAGTTGTCCATTAAAATAGCAGTTACCGAGTAAATTTTCTGCACGTGGTCTACGTGTGTCAGGTAGTGGGTGGTTAATGATGATTTTTGGTATTCAACTTTTTGTCAATTAGCGTAACTTCCCAAATTTGCTTTTTTCGTGTTAACTGTACTCATTTAAATAAACTTACACAATACACTTGCACACTATTCACTTTCACAACCTACACTTTCATATTCTCTCTAAACCTCCAACACAATTTCTTTCTCTCTCGTTAGTCTTCCAAACCTTACCCTAATCTCCAACAATGGCTGGTGCTTCGTCTTCGTCTTCATCAAAGATTCCACCGTTCATGTTTAGACATCTTCAGATTGTTGGAAATGAAATGGAATTCCCAGAATCGCAACTAACGTTACTACCTGAGAAGATGGTCGACTTTGACAGTTTGAAAGAAAATGGGTATGATGTGAAACCGTACTTCTCTGCTCAAGGATGGAACAAGTACTTCGACATGTTGAATGGTCCTATCTATCCAGATCTTTTGAAGAAATTCTGGATGAAAGCGCGAGTTTTCTCTAAGTATGAAGCTAAGCAAGAGGAACTTGCCGCAATCGAAAGAAATCCTAGTCTGAAAGGAAAAACTAGGAAGGAGATGGGTCTTTTGGAGTTCACTGGTACACAGATTAGGTCTAACATCTGTGGTATCAATCTTACTTTTTCTCCAATACACTTCAATGCGTTGTTGGGTTTGGACAACTCTGGTTTGGTGCTGGATGATTTTGAAAAAGATACAAGATTCAGAGAAGAACTTCTGCACAGGATGTGCATTGATATGAAGTTGAAGGGAAAGGTTAAAGGTCTGACAGATGAGTGCAGGGTCTTATTCAAGATTATCTTGTCAACTATCAGTCCAAGAGTTGGTGGTACTGATACTATCTCGTGGCCTCATCGTCATCTGATTTACTTTCTTCTGACTGAAAGGAAAGTAAATCTGGGTAAATACTTTTTTGAGAGGATCTGTGAAGCCATCTTCCAAAGCAAGTCTCAGAGAAAAACAACTATTGTTTATCCTAGATTGCTTTCAGATCTTCTGTACCAAGGTCACATTGTTCAGAATCTGAAGAAGTTCTATCCAAAACTTATGGCTCAGAAGCTCTTACCAGAAGTTCTGAATGCAAGCTTCTTAACAAAGATGCACTTAATCAACACCAAGCTGGTTCAACCTCAACAAGAATTTAGAGTTAGACCTGAAGATCGTATGTATGTAGAAGGCTACCCAATTATATCTGAAGCTGATGCTGAGCATGTGATTCAGGACTACTTAGAAGTGCTCAGAAAAGAAGGTTTGGTTGTTGATAGAAGTATGGTTCCTCCAGCTCCTGTAAACATGTATAACCCTAAGAGGAAGCCAAAGAGGAAAGCTGAACAAGAAAAACCAGATCTTTTGGCTCAGAAGAAGGTTAAGGTTGAGCAATCTATGGCTGAGCAAAGAACTAAGAGGAAGCATGAAGAAACTGCAACCAAGGCTGCTGAAGGAGCTTCCAAAAAGCCTATGGTTGTTGAAGTTGACAGTTCATCTGAGGAATCTGACTCTGAAGATGAGACTGAATCTGATGAGGAGACTCTTGCTGCTCGTTTGAGGAAAAGACCTGCTCCTATTTCCAAAGATAAAGGTAAGTCTTCTAAGTATGTTTTTAATGAAAATGAGATTGGATTAGGTTACACCAAACCTCTCAGAACTGTTTTACCAACCACTGATAATCCAACCTCTGATAACCCCCTATCTGAACTGGAAAAACATTTGAGCCCTGACCCTCTTAATAATCACCCTCTTTCTCATGAAACTCAACACAAATCTAGCTCACCTCCAAAACCTTCATCACCTCAACCTGAACCTCAACCTGACATTCCACAATCTGAACCTCAACCAGATATTCCTGTCACTAAACCAACCTCTTCCACAAAACAATCCTCTCCACCTCCTGAACCAACCCCTGAACAAATTGCTCCTGAACCATCCCCTGAACATAAATCTCCTGAACCATCTCCTGAACATGTTCACCCTGAATCCACTTCTGACATCTCATCATCTGAACCAACCCCTGAACCCCATCCTAACCCAAGTGCTGAACATGCTTCTCCTGAGCGTATTCACACTTGTGCTCCCAAGCCTTCAGAGGTAGAAGTTGTGATAATTGACAACCCTACTCCTGAAATACCTACTCTCTCTACCATTCCCAATCCTTCACCATCATTATCCAACACTTTTAGAAATCTATCCACTCAATTTCATGAAGACTTGCTTAGATTATCTTCAATAAAGGACAGGTTCTTAGTTTGTCCTTCTGATGTGGACTTGGAAGTTTCACGCATTAAGGCAAGGATTTGCAATGCTCTGGATGGTGCTGCTGAGAAAATTAAGGCTGTAGTTGGAAGAAGAGACTTGGATGTAATAAGCTTCATGAGGGAGAGTATGGCTAGGGCTGAATTGAAAAGGTTAACCATGTTTACTCATGCTGGATTTGAACTTGCTAAGCTGGAAGAAATTGCTGCAGTTGAACACCGTCTGAATGCTTTCAAGAGTTCAGAGTCTGGAGTCATCTGGATAGAATCCAAGCTTTTTCAGAGTCTTGAAGCTCAGAGATCTGAGTCTGAAAGGTTAGAAGAAGCTGCTGCAAGAGTTGCCCAGTTGGCAAATGAGGTGCACCAAGAAGATGTGCTTGCTTCTCAGAATCAAGAGGATGTGCTGATGATAGACTATCCAGAGGACGGTGAACCCTCTGATAAAGGCAAGGCACCTATGATTGAAGAACCAGAACCTGTGATTGAAGATCAAGCTCCTGCTATGGCAGATCAGTTGCAGATTTTTCAAGAAGCCCTGAGGGAACAGCAAGAAGGTCTAGAACGTCAAAGAGCTGCTCAAGAGACATTGGAAACCAAGGTGGATGGTTTAGTTTCCAATGTGGGATCTTTGAATGATAAATTCGACCAACTCTTAGCCTTTCTTAAGAAACCCTAGGATTCTCTGCACATGTTTTTAAGTTTTCTTTCTTTATTATCTGTTTATCCTCTGAACAATTTTTCTTTTTAAGCTATGTTTGTTTTATTAATTATGTGGTTTGTTTTATATTCTGTTTGGTTTGCGTGTGATTATTTTTCTTGGTTAAATTAGAACATAAGAACACAAGATGCTTTCTAAAACAAAATTTTTTATTAATGATATGATAATGTTGAGTACATTGGTAAAAAGAAAAAGAAAAAGACAACCTAATCCTAATCAGATGGATAAAACTCAGAAGAAATCTCTGATTTCTCCTCAGCATCCTCTGATGAAATTTCAATGGGATCTGGGTTTTGCTCTTGTTCTTCTTCTTCTTGTTCCTCTTTTGGAACATAGCTAGCCAAGAACTCAACATAGTCAGCATCATCTTCATTCTCTTCAGCTTCAGAGTCTGATGAGATGATTATTATCTCAGCATCTTGTGGTATCTTGTTATCTTCTTTATCCTTCTCTTCGTCTTCGCGTTTCTCTTCGTTCTTCTTTCTCTTAAACTCTGCGATGCGTAAACTGAATCTTTTCATTATTCCAACTTTCTCTTGCTTCACTTGTTTCCTCTTGTTTTTATGTGAAGCAGGCATGTTAACTTGTTCCGTTTTATAAACCCTTGAGTGCGTTGGTTTTCGCTGTTGAAATTAATTCACCTTTGTAACAACCACTCTCCTTTCTCTTTGACTGTCTTGGTTATATAACTTTGTTTTACTTTTTGATAATGACAAAAGGGGGAGTAGTTACGCATTAATTGATAAGTTCCAAAACTGAAACCACGCCTTTATCTCGCTTTTATCTGTTATATTAAAAGTTGTTACTTTTAAGTTGTTTTACGTATTTCAAGGAGGAGACTAAGTTAGTTGAAACTGAAATAAATTTCATAAGTAAGGATAAGTTAAGAGTGCAATTTTAACTTAGCCTTATGAGACTTAGGGGGAGAGCTTGCAAACCTCTCACTCTGAAGAAAGATATGAAATTTGTTTTATTTCAAAACATCTTAATCTTATACTAAATTAAAATATCATGGATAAAACATAAAGTTCAGACTTTATGGAGTATCAATCTTAGGGGGAGCTTGCAAACCTCAGAAACCTAAGAGAAACATGATAAGTTAATTTAACAACAATTGTCAATTAATACTTATGTTTGTCATCATCAAAAAGGGGGAGATTGTTGGAACAAAATTGATTTAAAAATGTTTGCCCCTAAATCTATAAAGGTTTTGATGATAACAAAGTATTAATAAACAATTGGAAGGACTAAAAATTTATTTTAAGTGCGCAGATATAAGCATCATATAAGCTCTGAGTGAAGTTCAGAGGATGTGAACTCAGAAGTTCACAAGCGCTCAGAAGATGTTGGACTTCAGAGGTTACTACGTTCAGAGGATGAAGACTTCAGTACTTCCTGTCTGTCTACAAGCTTCATCAAACTCTGAAGATCTCTTTGAAAGCTGTGAAGATTCCCTTTGCTAGTCAACTCTTCTACCAATGGAGAAAAGGACCTTTCAAGTCTGATCAGCTCAGCTACCTCTGTTTTGTCTGTCCTATCTTGAGAACGTGGGTCTTCAGTTTTGTTAGCTGAATAAGGAAAGTCCACTCTGCAGTAGTCAAAGTAACTGAAACTCTTTCTTAGTTTTGGATACAACCAAACTGCATCAAGACAGACTGCTTGAGGACAAAAGGTTATCAACTCCAACGGCTCCTTTTGCAACGACTCTTTTCTAGTGGTATATATACTAGAAGGATCAGCTGCAACAATATACATTTTATCAAACAATTATCAAGAATTGAACGTGCGCTGAACAAACTCTGAACTCTGTGATATACAAGCTCTGAACCTTTCTCAAGTGTTTTTGCACTTTAGCCAAATACTCTGTACTATTTGTATTTGCTCTCTTTAGGTTCATCTAAGAGCACTTGTATATTTTTATATACTTTATTGTTACGTGTGTAACTTAAGCTTGTGTGCTTAAGTGTGAGACTTAAACTTGTGTGTTTAAGTGTGAAGTCTTAAGCTTGTGTGCTTGAGCATAGTTGTGAAGTCTCTTGCTTGTGTGCTTGAGCAGGTGTAATCTTGTGTGATTATAGTGAACTCCCTTGGAAGTGCAAGGGGACTGGACTACTCTCGTTTTGTGAGAGGAACCAGTATAAACTGCTTGTGTGTTTTTCTCTCTCTCTCTTGTTATTATTTGTGTTATTTATCCGCTGCAAACGTAGTTGAGTTAAGAACTTGAAAAAGTTTTAACTTAGCTAAAACACAATTCAACCCCCCCCTTCTTGTGTTTTCACACCTTCAAGTTTATCAACTCCAACGGTTATTTTGCAACGACTCTTTTCTAGTGGTATATATACTAGAAGATTCAGCTACAACAATGGACAATTATTAAGATTTGAACGTGCGCTGAACAAACTCTGAACTCTGTGATATACAAGCTCTGAACCTCTTATCAAGTGTTTTTGCACTTTAGCCAAATACTCTGTACTATTTGTATTTGCTCTCTTTAGGTTCATCTTAGAGCTGTTGTATATTTTCATATACTTTATTATTCTTGAGAAACTTAAGCTTGTGTGCTTAAGTGTGAAGTCTTAAGCTTGTGTGCTTGAGCATTGTTGAGAAGTCTCTTGCTTGTGTGCTTGAGCAGGTGTAATCTTGTGTGATTATAGTGAACTCCCTTGGAAGTGCAAGGGGACTGGACTACTCTCGTTTTGTGAGAGGAACCAGTATAAATTGCTTGTGTGATCTCTCTCTCTCTTTATCTTGTTATTTATTGTGTTACTTTTCCGCTGCAATCGTAGTTGAGTTAAGAACTTGAAAAAGTTTTAACTTAGCTAAAACACAATTCAACCCCCCCTTCTTGTGTTTTCACACCTTCAACTTTAACATTAGTTAGAAGAATAGAAAATACAGACCTCACAAACGGGCACGGAACATGCCCGTTTGGCCACTAGTTTTAATAACACTAATTCATATTAATTGTTCCACAATGTTTTACATATATAACGTACAAAGTAAATAATTATTTATTATTACAAAATAATTTCCAATTTCAAAATTATCATATTTCTGATTTAGTGTCAAACATTTACTACTACAATTTTTCTACACATAAAATGTCGTATTGAAATCCTACCAAAATTTACCTTAAAAAATATCACATTACTAACACATAAACCATATATCTGCATTAAAAACAATCATTATATTTCCAAATAGTTACATGATATAAAATCAATCATATTAAGGGATGAAATTAGTATGATATATCAAATGGAGAAATTTTATCTCATATTATTATACATATATACAAAAATATTTCAATCAATTAATGTAAATTATATTAATAGATGATCATTAGTTATATTGATGCTATGTTGCCTTTACAAGCCTGATGTAGGTTTTGATAAAGTGTTAAAATCTACTTAATGGGCATTTTTATTTTCCTATAAATAGAGGTTTGTTATTCAAGTTAAACTCATCCAATCAAACAAATACTAAGAGAAAATCAAATTTTATTCAAGAGAGGAAAGGTATGGCAAAGAGTGAGATGAAAAATATTGTTATGATTGTGGTTATGATTACAACAATGACTGTGTTCACTTTTGGAAAAGCTGATGATGCTTCTCCACCACAAAGCAATCCCATTGGAAAAATCATTTGCCTTGGCAAGTGTGCTTTCAAATGTTCAGATAAATTAAACTCTTTTTCAGCTTATGTAGCTTGTCTTGTAGGTTGTGGATTAACGGATTGCCAAAACACATCCTCCAAAGTTGCATATGAGTGTGCAACTAGTTGTGTTCATTCGAAGTCCAAAAATGTTAATCTTGGTATGATCATATACTTTACCTATTTTATTAATTATTTTTTTTCAAAAAATATTTTATTAATTATTATTCATATTGTATCATATATTTTGCCTTTTTGATTTAATTTGCGACGTTTCTCACGTAATTTGATTTATTTTTTCAGATGCTGATAGTTTTAATGCAATTGTGAATTCATGCATGGAAACCTGCAAGAATAGCTAATACACATGACATATTTATATTGTAATAATGAAAGTGGGTGACCTGAGAA